>NW_014579486.1:22777-35330 GCF_000485595.1 Priapulus caudatus
TTGCTACCACTACTGCTGCTGCTGCTGCTACCACTACTGCTGCTGCTGCTGATGCTACTGTTGCTACCACTACTGCTGCTGCTGCTGCTACAACTGCTACTGCTACTGCTGCTGCTGCTGCTACTGCTGCTACTGCTGCTACCACTACTACTGCTACTACTGCTGCTGCTGCTGCTACTACTGCTGCTACTACTGCTACTGCTGCTGCTGCTGCTGCTACTACTGCTGCTGCTACTGCTGCTGCTGCTGCTGCTACTACTACTACTCAGTAGACGGGAGTTTAGAATAACGGCGAGGTTTTATATTACAATTGATTTCATAATTTAATCGACCACGTGACACTTGTTCACGGTCACGTGACACTTGACGACACTTAGCGACAGTCACGTGACAGGGAACATCGAGCGGGGGTCGCGTGACGGCCAACATGAGAGCGGGAACGGTTAATTACCCGTCAGGGGGCGTGAGCGTCGCGGCTCTAGCGCTGTCCTGCGCGGCATCCTTTAATATTAGTGCAACGTCTCGTTTCAGCCACCAGCCGTCAGCTGATAAAAAAGAAACAGCGAGAAGGAGGAGACGGAGGAGGAGTAGGAGGAGGAGGAGTGGGAAGAGCAAGAGAAGCTTGATACAGAGATATAAGGCAGGAGGAATAGGAGGAGCTTGATACAGAGATATAAGGCAAGAATAGGAGAGCTGTGGAATGTAACACTGCGGTGACCGGCCCTCGACCTGCGTGCGTGTGTGAATCACGCTGCGGGGTATTTGTTTGTGCGCATGCGCTGTGAGCGCGGATCGCTGGATTACTAATCATAACATCGTTGATCAGCGAGTGAATCCTTCAGCGTGTGTGTGAGAGAGCGCGCGCTCCCGAGTGAGCCGTCCGTCCCTCACGTCCCAGCATTAACTAGCTTACTGGGAGAGCAGCGACCAGCTGGGCTGACACACGTGCGGGTCTTCCTTTAACAGCTAACAGCTAACAGCAGCAACAGCAGCAGCAGTAGCAGCAGCAGCAGCAGCAACATCATCATCAATATCATCATCATCATCATCAGCAGCAGCAGCAGCAGCAACAGCAACATCATTAGCAGTAGCAGCAGCAGTAGTTAGATCATCATTATCAGCAGCAACAGCAGCAGCAGCAGTAGTAGCAGCAGCAGCAGCAGAGCCAGCAGGAGGAGCAGCAGCAGCAGCAGCAGCAGCAGCAGTAACAGCAGCAGTAGCAGTAGCAGCAGCATTAGCAGCAGTAGCAGCAGCATCAGCAGCAGCAGCAGCAGCGGCAGCAGCAAGAGGAGGAGCAGCAGCAGCAGCAGCAGCATCAGCAGCAGAGGAAGCAGAGGAGCAGCATTAGCAGCAGCAGTAGCATCAGTAGTTAGATTGGCCCTGCCTGACGGCAGATTGCGAGACTCCCCAAACAAATAATCACAAATCCTCGATGAGCGGCTGAGAATTAGCGCAAAACAGCAGTTAATTGATTGATAGCGGCTGATGTTCTCCGGACCTGCGCGCGCCGCCGCCGCCGCCGCGCTGCAGGGATGCTGCGGCGGGATGCGGGGATGAGGATGCTGGCAGTCAGCAGAGCGGGAGCTTCATCAGACGAGAGCGTGAGAGCGCGATGGATGCGCCTAGCGACGCGGCCGACGATGCGATAGTGACGTCACAGCATGACGTCGGCAGGCGACGACGCAACCAGCCGACAACAATGCACACGTGACCTCAGCAGCAGCGTTACAGCTCATCGCCTCGCGTCTATGTGATATGGATGCACACGTGACATTGTTGGACACGTGACTATACGTGAATCACGTCTTCCATTGTTGCACAAGTGACCTTCACGTGACCTAACGCGTCACGTCATCGTCATCGTCATCTACATCGTCAGCATCGTCGTGTCGTCGCTGTGTTTGTGTCTTCAATGTTAATCGTGCAGTGTTGTCAATAGCAGGCTACTGTGACGCCATCGCGCGGAAAACAACGCCGACTGATGAAACACAGGATTAGTGTGAAGTCAGAACGCTCGCTGCACGCACCGTACACGCTACGCGCACGCACGCACGCACCATGCACGCACGCACGCTGCACCTATGTACCGTGTCGCTGCTGCTCGTCACCATGTGTATGAACACAGACGCACGCGTCGGCGACACCGCCGCCGAGAATGACGTCAACACCAGCGGTGATGACGTCACCGGCGACAGTGACGTCGTTGCCGTTGATTCTCCCATCGCCTTGCCTCGAGAGGCGAGACGGCGATGGGATGACGTCACGACTGCGGCCCCGCGACCTGGCGAGGACGCCAATAGTGACGATGGCGGCAGGTCGCCCGGCAGTGCCGACGACAGCGCCACCTCGCGGTCGTTCCCGACGCGGCGGCCGAGCCTGTTCACGTCCCGGGAATCTTCCCAGGTAGTGTCGCCGCGCGCGACGCCCGTCGCTATGACGACGACGACGACGACGGCTGCGTCGCGCTGGGGAAGCAGACGCCGCAAGCCGGGATTGTTCGGCGGCAGCTGGGGCGCCGGGCCGACGACGACGGTGGCGCCAGCTGACGTGCGCGATCCGAGTGAGAACATCTACATCGGTACAATCTTCCCTCAGAGTCAGTGGAAAACAGTGAGGCGCCGGTTTAACAGCAGCGTTGGCAACGTGCTCACAAGCATGAAGCTAGAGGACTACAACTTCACGCGCGAGTACCGCGTCATACAGGTCACGGAATACCTAGAGGTGTTCCAGACTAAACCGTCACACGTACTCGACGCTCTCTGTAAACTACTCGACAAACAGGTACGTTTGTGTGACGTAGTAGGTGTGTGTGTGTGTGTGTGTGTGTGTGCTGTGTGTGTGTGTGTGTGTGTGTGTGTGTGTGTGGTGTGTGTGTGTGTGTGACGTAGCAGTAGCGCGTGTGACGTAGGCAGTAACGTGTGCCGTAGTAGTGTGTGTGTTTGTGACGTGCCAGTAGTGTGTGTGACGTAGCCGTAGCTCGTGTGACGTTGCAGTAACATGTGTGACGTTGCAGTAACATGCGTGACGCAGCGGTAGCGTGTGTGACCCAAGAGAGAGAAAGAGAGAGAGAGAGAGAAGAGAGAGAGAGCAAGAGGAGGCGAGAGGGAGGGAGAGAGAGAGGAAAGAGAGCGGAGAGAGAGAGAGGGCGAGAGAGAGAGAGAGAGAGGATGAGAGGAGAGAAAGAGGCGAGAGACGGCGAGAGAGAGAGGGAAGAGAGAGCAAGAGAGAGAGAGAGAGAGAGACGAGAGAGAGAGAGAAGAGCGAGAGGGAGGGAGAGTAGAGAGAGAGAGAAGAGAGAGGGAGAGAGAGGAGGCGGGAGAAGAGAGGAGAGAAAGAGAGAGAGAGAAAGAGAGAGAAGAGAGAGAGAGCGAAGAGAGAGAGAGAGAGAGAGAGAGAGAGCGAGCGAGAGGGAGAGAGAGAGAGAGAGAGAGAGAGAGAGAGAGAGAGAGAGAGAGAGAGAGAGAGATAGAGGAGAGAGAGAGAGAGAGAGAGGAAAAGAGGAGAGAGAGAGAGAGAGAGAGAGAGAGAGAGAGCGAGAAGAGAGAGAGAGAGAGAGAGAGGGAAGGGAGAATAAGCGAGAGAACTCTAACTTATGACTAACTTATATACTATTAACCCGACCCTAACCCTATATTCTATGTAACATAGACGTGCGTGTGCGTGCACATGTATTGCTACCTAGGGGGCGCTCCAGTCACTGATCACACGCTTGAAGGCAAACTCTTGCCGGAAGCGCCATCTTGCTGCGCTCACATCCGGGTATTTACACTTGGCGGCCGCAAACATTTCCCTAGATTCAATAACGGCATGCAGCATGTTAGCGGGAGGGGGGCTTTGATCGAAGAGGAAGTGGGAGAGACGGAGAGGGGGAGAGGGGGAGAGGGGGAGGAGGTGAAGAGGAAGAGGAGGGGAGAGGTGGAGAGGAAGAGGAGGGGAGAGGTGGAGAGGAAGAGGAGGGGAGAAGGGGAGAGGGGAGAGAGAAAGAGGAGGGAAAGGAAGAGCAGGAAGCCGAGCCATCCATCCATCGCATCATACCATCCTTCGCATCATCCATCCATCCATCCATCACCATCCTCCATCATCCTCCAATCCATCCATCCATGCCATCATCCTCCAGTCTCATCCATTCATCCATCCATCAATCATCCATCTATCCATGCCATGCATCCTCTCCTCACATAATCCATGCCAATCCATCCAATCCACACTCCAGACCATCCACTCCAACTCCATCCAGCCAGTCCATCCAGCCACTCATCCATACCATCCATCCATCCATCCGAATCATCCACCTCCAGCTCCAATCCATCCATCGCATCCATCCATCCATCCATCAAGTCCCTCCATCCATCCATCCATTCCATCCAATCCAATCCATCATCCAATCCAATCCGATCAATCACATCCACATCCATCCATCCATCTCCATCATCATCCAATCAGTCCATACACGTCCATCCACATCCATCCCATCATGCATCCATGCCATCCTCCATCTCACTCCATCAATCAATCGCATCCGATGCATACATGCATCCATGAATCCATCCATCCATCCATCCATGCAGTCCATCCACTCCATCCAGTCCATCCGCCATCCATCCATCCATCCAGGCCATCATCCATCCATTCATCCACATCCATCCCATCCATCCATCATCAGAATCCACTCCAATCCAATTCATCACAATCCATCCATCCATCCATCCGTCCTCCATTACATTCCATCCAATGCACCATCCAATCACATGCATCCAATGCAGTCCAATCATCCAGTCCCGATCCATCCATCTCATCCTCCATCCAGTCCACTCCATCATCCACTCCATCCACTCATCAATCCATCCATCCCATCTCCCATCCAGTCCATCCATCCATCCAATCCATCCCATCATGCCATCCCATGCCATCCATCCATACCAGCCAGACCAGATCATGAGCCAGCTAGTAAGCTGGTAAGCTGTAAGCCGCACACACAAGCTACCTTAGCCAGCCCAGCCAGCATCAATCCATCCATCCATCCATCCATCCATCCAATCACATCCATCCGTATCCCATTTCATCCAGGCCCAGGCCGCCAGCCAGCACAGCCAAGCCAGCCAGCCAGCACAGAGCCATCCAGCAGCCGCTAGTGAAGGCTAGTAAGCACCGCCAACAACCAGCTACTAGCGCGAGCAGCCAGCCAGCCAGACCAAGCAGTGCCAGCGCAAGCCAGCTAGTAGCTATACACCCGCACACCACAGCTACTGAGGCCAAGCCAGGCCAGCCAGACCCAGCCAGCCATGCAGCAAGCCAACTCAGCCAGCAGCAGCCAGCCAAGCCAAGCCCAGCCACAGCAGCCATCCAGCCCAGCCAACCACCAGCTCAGTCCGAGTAGTAAGCCCGCACACACCGCTTACTAAGCCAGCAAGACCAGACCAAAGCCAGCCACAGTAGAGAGATCACGTCACGAGAGAGTCGTTACTAGATTTGCAAGTGCTTGCTTTAGTTTATAAGCACTTAGCGGTCCGCATGAAGGCCACAGATAACGCGTTAGTAAATAGAGAAGGTAGACTTATCGTCTATTAAAATTCCCTAAATGGAACGACCAAGGGGAGACAGTTCAAGCAAGCGCGGCAAGATCCCAACAGGCAGCTGGACAAATACCTTAAGAGATCGCCCCGATGTCTGACTAGTCTACAGATTACTCGGCCTGTGCTGCGACCGGGGCTGGCACAGAGGCGGCGTGATTTGCCGTGTGGTGCTGATATAATAACGTGTGTGTAATATATGCCGCTTGTGTGCGCATTGTGTGTGTGATGTGTGACCGAAGTGGAACAACGTGTGTGTGTGTGTGTGTGTGTGTATGTGTGCGTGCGTGCTAGATGAGTGTGCGTGTGTGCGTGAGTGCGCGCCAGATGTGCGTGCGTGCGTGAGTGCGTATATGCGTGCGTGTGTGTAAACACATCCTGTCGCACAGCATGTCTGTGCGTGTGTGTCTGTGTGTGCATGTGCGTGCGTACGTACGTGCGTACGTGTGTGCATGTGCGTGCGTGTGTGGTATTGTTTATGTGAGTAATGTTTGTTATTTATGTTTGTTATTCATGTAGGTGAGCAATGCTTGTGTATTTATGTTTGTTGTTTATGTATAGGTGAGTGATGTTTGTTGTTTATGTAGGTGAGTGATGTTTGTTATTTATGTCTGTTGTTGTTATGTATAGGTAAGCACGATCATGTTCTACATGCCTTCACATAATGTTGTTGTTTATGTTTGTTGTTTTATGTATAGTGTAAGCGACGCATCATGTTCTACATGGCCTTCACGATAATGTTTTGTCTGTTTATGTTTGTTGTTGTTATGTATAGGTAAGCACGATCATGTTCTACATGCCTTCACATAATGTTTGTTGTTTATGTTTGTTGTTGTTATGTATAGGTAAGCACGATCATGTTCTACATGCCTTCACATAATGTTTGTTGTTTATGTTTGTTGCTTGTTATGCTATAGGTAAGCACGATCATTGCTAACCATGCCTTCACATAATGATTTGTTGTTTATGTTTGTTATTGTTATGTATAGGTAAGCACGATCGATGTCTACGTATGCGCTGTCACATAATGTTTGGTCTGTTTAGGTTTTGTTTGTTGTTATGTATAGGTAAGACGATCATGTTCTACATGCCTCACGATAAATGTTTGTTGTTTTATTGGTTGTTATTGCATTGTTTGTTGTTGTTATGTATAGCGTAAGCACGATCATGTTCTACATGCCTTCACATAATGTTTCTTGTGTTGTATGGTTGTATTTCTGTTGTTGTTTGCTTATGTATAGCGTAAGCACGATCAATGCTCTCTACATGCCTTTCACATAATGCTTTGCTTGTTTATGTTTTGGTTGTTGTTATGTATACGCGTAAGCACGATCATGTTCTCATGCCTTCACATAAAGTGTTTGGTGTTTATGGTTTGTTGTTGTTATGTATAGGTAAGCACGGCATCATCTGCTTCTACATGCCCTCACATAATGTTTTGTTTATGTTTGTTATGAGGTTTGTTGTTGTTATGTATAGGTAAGCACGATCATGTTTCTACATGCCTTCACATAATTGTTTGTTGTTTATGTTTGTTATTTATGTTTGTTATGTATGTATAGGTAAGCACGAGCATGTTCACATGCCTTCACATAATGTTTGTTGTTTACTGTTTGTTGGTTTAGTTTGTTGTTGTTATGCTATAGCCGCTAAGCACGCGAGCATGTTCTACGATGCCTTCACATTAATGTTTGTTGTTTATGTTGTTGTTTATGTTTGTTGTTGTTATGTATAGCGTAAGCACGATCATGTTCTACATGGCCTTCACATAATGTTTGCTTGTTTATGTTTTGTATTTATGTTGTTGTTGTGAGCTATAGGTAACGCACGATCATGTTCTACATCGCCTTCACATAATGCTTTTGTTGTTGTTATGATAATAGGTAAGCACGATCTATGTTCTACATGCCTTCACATAATGTTGTTGTTTATGTTTTGTTGTTTATGTTTGTTGCTTGTTTATGCCTATAGGTAAGCACGATCATGTTCTTACATGCCCTGTCACATAATGTTTGTTATTTATGGTTTGTGGTTGTTATGTTATAGGTAATGTGCACGCATCATGTTCTACATGCCTTCACATAAAATGTTTGTTGTTCTATGTTTGTTATTGATGTTTTGTTGTTGTTTATGTTAGTAGGTAAGCACGAGCATGCTTCTACATGCCTTCACATAATGTTTTGTTGTTTATGTTTGTTGTTTATGTTTGTTGTTGTTAGTATAGCGTAATCACGATCATGTTCTACTGCCTTCACATTAATGTTTGTTATTTATGTTTGTTTATTTATGTTTGTTGCCTGTTATGTATAGGAAGCTACGAGCATGCTTCTAGCATGCCTTCACATAAGTGTGTTGTTTATGTTTGTTGTTGTATGTTTGTTGTGGTTAGGTAATAGGTAAGCAGCGAGCATGTTCTACACTGCTTCACATAATGTTTGTTGTTTATCGTTGATTGTATTATGTGTGTCTGTTGTTATGTATAGGTAAGCAACGATCATGTTCTACATGCCTCAGCATAATGTTTGTTGTTTATGTTTGTTGTTGTTTATGTATAGGTAAGCACGATCATGTTCTACATGCCTTACATAATGTTGTTGTTTTATGGTTATGCTTGTTTTATGTATAGGGAAGCCACGGATCATGTTCTACATGCCTTCACATAATGCTTGGATTGTTTATGTTTGTTGTTGTTTATGTATAGTAAGCCACGTCATGTTCTACATGCCTTCACATAATGTTTGTTATTGATGTTTGTGTTGTTATGCTAAGGTAAGCCACGCATCATGTTCTACATTGCCTTCAACATAATGTTTGTTGTTTATGTTTTGTTGTTGTTATGTATCAGGTAAAGCACGATCATGTTCTACATGCCTTCACATAAGTTTGTTGTATTATGTATGGTTATTGTATGTTTGTTAGTTGCTTATGTATAGGGTAAGCACGATTCAATGTTCTTACTGCCTTCACATAATGTTTGTTATTGAGTTTGTTGTGTTAACTGTATAAGCGCTAAGCCACGATCATGTTCTACATGCCTTCAACATAATGTGTTGTTAATTTATGTTGGTTGTTTTTGTATAGGTAAGCACGATCATGTTCTACATGCCTTCACAATAATGTTTGTCTGTTTATGTTTGTCTTGTTTATGTTTGTTGTTTATGTTTGTTTGTTATGTTATAGGTAAGCACGATCTATGTTCTACATGGCCTCTCATAATGGTTTGTTTGTTTTATGTTTGGTGTTTATGTTTGTTGTTTGTTATGTATAGGTAAGCACGTCATGTTCTACATGCCTTCACATAATGTTTGTTGCTTTATGTTTTTGTTGTTATGTTTGTTGTTTGTTATGATATAGGTAAGCACGATCATATTCTACATTGCCTTCACATAATGTTTGTTGCTTTATTTTGTTGTTTATGTTTGTTGTTGTTATGATATAGGTAAGCACGATCCATGCTTCTACATGCCTTCACATAATGTTGTTGTTTATGTTTTGTTGTTGCTTATGATATAGGTAAGCACGATCATGCTTCTACATGCCTTCACAGTAATGTTTGTGTTTATGTTGATTTATTGTTGATGCCTATAGGTAAGCACGATCATGTTCCTACATGCCCTTCACATATAGTTTTTGTGATGTTTGTTATTATATGTTTGTTGCTTGTGATGTATAGGGTAAGCACGAGCATGTTCTACATGCCTTCACATAATGTTTTGTTTGTTTATGTTTGTTGTTTATGTTTGTTGTTGTTATGTATAGCGTAAGGCCACGAGCAATGTTCTTCACATGCCTTCACATAATGTTTGTTGTTTATGGTTGTTGTTTATGTTTGCTTGTTGTTATGTATTAGCGGTTAAGCACGATTTCATGTTCTACATGCCTTCACATAATGTTGCTTATGTTTATGTTTGTTGTTTATGTTTGTTGTGTTACTGTATAGGTACAGCACGATTCATGTTCTACATTGCCTTCACATAATGTTTGTTGTTTATGTTTGGGGTTTAGTTTGTTGTTGTTATGTCATAGGTAAGCACGATTCAGTGTTTACTGCCCATTCTTCATAGTTGGTTGTTTATGTTTGTTGTTTATGTTTGCTTGTTGTTATGTATAGGTAAGCACGATCATGTATCTACATGCCTCAACTAATGTTTGTATGTTTATTGTTTGTTGTTGTTATGTATAGGTAAGCACGATCATGTTCTACATGCCTTCACATAATGTTTGTTATTTATGTTTGTTGTTGTTATGTATTAGTAAGCACGATCCCTCCGTTCTACATGCCTTCACTAAAGTTTGTTGTTTATGTTGATTGTTATATGTTTGTTTGTTGTATATGTATAGGTAAGCACGATCATGTTCTACATGCCTTCACATGAGCTGGAGTTCAGCTTCGGTCAGATGACGGCAGCTTTCCAATTCCTCATCAACCTGGCCGAGGTTACCATGGCAATCCGATCGATCAGCGTGGAACGCCGACAAACTGGCGGATTCGATGTAAGTCGGTGCGTTGTATAGTGTGTGTGTGCTTGTGTGTGTTGGTGTGCGTGGTGGTGCTGTGTGTTTTGTGTGCGTGTGTGTGGGTGGTGTGTGTATGATGTCGCGTGCGTGCGGTGTGTGCATTGTGTGTGTATGTGGGTGTGTGTGGTGACTTGTTGTGCCGCTCAGCGCGCGCGTGTGTGCGCGTGTGCGTGTGGTGCGCTGTGTGCTGTATGTGTGTGTTGTATGTGGTCTGTATGGTGTGTGTGGTGTGTTGCTGTGCTGTGTGCGGCGGTGTGTTCGTGCTGCGCGCGCGCGCGCAGCGTGTGTGTATGTGTTGGTGTAGTGCGCTGGTGCACTGTGTGTGTGTGTGTGTGTGTGTGTGTGTGTGTGTGTGTGTGTGTGTGTGTGTGTGTGTGTGTGTGTGTGTGTGTGTGTGTGTGTGCGTGCGTGCAACACACGCGCCCATGCGTGGGCTGTTAAGCCTGGTGTACGGGAAATATTCATCGCATTTTCCTTCGCTTACGATTATTTTCCTGCACGGAGTAATTCATGCAATTAATCGACGACAAAATCATATTAGAGATATATGAAATTGATAAAAAGGCGGTTGAATTACGACTAGCGTTGTATTAGAGCGTTCGCATCGCTCGCTTATCTCATTCTATCAGAATCAGACATAAAGAAGTCTCAGCGTATTCAGCAGAAGTCAGAGAGATGGAAAATCATGGAATGTATTAATACTTCACGAACTGTCAGCGACAGCCAAGCTTAGTCTTCTCTAACATATTGAGAGAGAGGAGGAGGATGAGGGATGCGGGAGGAGAGGAGGAGCGGAGGAGGCGAAAAGCAGAGGAGGAGGGTGGAAGGAGCGAGAAGGAGGATGACGACGAAAAGAAGAGAGGAGGAGGAGCGAGGAGATGAGAGGAGTAGGGAAGAGGAGGAGGAGAGAGGAGGAGAGGATTGCATGAGGAGGAGGAGGAGGCAGGCGGAAAGAGGAGGCAGGAGTGCGAGAAGGAGAAGGAGGATGACGACCGAGAAGAAGAGAGGAGCGAGGAGAGAGAGGAGAGGAGGAGGATGGAAGGGAAAGAGGAGGACGAAGGAGCGGAGGAGGACGACGAGGAGGACGGTGCGAGGAGCAGGAGCGAGGAGGAGGAGGAGGAGGCAGGAGGCCGAAAAGAGGAGGAGGATAGGGAGAAGGAGGGAGGAGCGGAGACGAGGAGGACGGTGAGGACGAGGAAGAGAGAGAGAGAGAGGAGAGGAGGAGGAGGGAGAGAGAGACGAGGAGGAGAAGGTGGAGGAGGAGGAGAGGAGAGAAGAAGAGGAAAGGGAGTGGGTGAGAGAGAGAGGAGGGAGAGAGAGAAGAGGGAGCGGAGATGAAGTCAGTTTGAAAGAGAAGTGTGGTAAGGGGGGAAAGGGCCACGCGCATTCACGCGCACTTAAGCACGCACGCACGCACGCATGCACTCACGTACGCAGGCATGCACTCACGTACGCAGGCATGCACGCACGCACGCAGGCATGCACTCACGCACGCAGGCATGCACTCACGTACGCAGGCATGCACGCACGCACGCAGGCATGCACTCACGCACGCAGGCATGCACTCACGCACACAGGCATGCACGCACGTACGCAGGCATGCACTCACGCGCGCAGGCATGCACGCACGCACGCAGGCATGCATGCACGCACGCACGCACGCAGGCACGCACACAGGCATGCACGCACGCACGCAGGCATGCATGCACGCACGCAGGCATGCACGCACGCACGCAGGTCATGCATTGCACGCACCGCGTTATCGGTGTCAGATATAAGCGCACGCTAAGTCTTCACTAAGTAGAACGTATTGGCTTAGGCGGCAGACTCGCTCGCGTTCAACAGCCTGAGGGTGCTGGCATCGGGAACATTAGCTGTGGCCTCCTCTCCTTCTCCTACCTGCTCCCCTACCTCATCCTCAACTCTTCTCTCTGCTTCTCCCTCACTTCACTCTCTCTCTCCCTCCTCTCGCCCCCTATCTCTCTCCTCTCTGCTCTCTCTCTCTCTCTCTCTCTCTCGCTCTATCTCTATCACTCTCTCTGTCTCGCACCATCTCTCGCTATTTCTCGTTCTGCCTCTCTTACTCTTTTACACTTTTTCGCTCTTCCTTGCTCTCCTTCGTTATCTTCCTCTCTATCTCTTTCTCTCTCTCGCACGCGCTTCCTCTCTCTCCTCCTGCCTCTATCTATCGCTCCCAAATCTCCTTTTCTCTCTCCATGTCGCTCTGTGTCTCACCCTTTCCCCCTCCTCTCTCCCGTTCTCCCCCTCCTCTCTCTCCCTCCCCTCTTCCTCTCTTCCCCTCTCCCCCTCTACCCCTCTCTCCCCTCCCCCTCTCTCTCCCCTTCTCCCCCTCTTCCCCTCTCCCTCTCTCTCCCCTCCCCCTCTCTCTCCCCTTCTTCCCCCTCTCCCTCTCTCCCCCTCTCTCCATCCTCGCTGCCCGCTTAATGTCAATCCGTGTTAATGCG
>NW_014579486.1:36214-36506 GCF_000485595.1 Priapulus caudatus
GCACGCACGCAGGCATGCATGCACGCACGCAGGCATGCACGCACGCACGCAGGCATGCATGCACGCACGCGTATCGGTGTCAGATATAAGCGCACGCTAGTCTTCACTAAGTAGAACGTTATTGGTTTAGCGGCAGACCGCTGCGTTCAACAGCCTGAGCGGTGCTGCCCGGGAACATTAGCTGTGCCTCCTCTCCTTCCTACCTCTCCCCTTCTCCCTCAACTCTTCTCTCTCTCTCCCTCACTTACTCTCTCTCTCTCCCTCCTCTCGCCCCTATCTCTCTCTCTCTCTC
>NW_014579486.1:38664-39205 GCF_000485595.1 Priapulus caudatus
GAGAGAGCCGTGCCTGCGCCCTCTATCGGCTGCTAGGTGCGTTAGCACCGCCCTCTATCGGCTGCTGCTATGTATGGAGAGCTAGCGCGTTCCTGCGCCCTCTATCGGCTGCTGCTATGTATGGAGAGCTAGCGCGTTCCTGCGCCCCGCTGTCACATTCATCTCCAACTAGATTACTGCAGAGCAATTTAGAAATGACTATTGGTCACGAATATTTCTCCTGGGGGCAGTGCGTTCGAGTATTAGCAGCTGTGGCACTGCTGTAGCAGCAGCATCACTAGTAGTAGTAGTAGCAGCAGCAGCAGCAGTAGTAGCAGCAGCAGTAGTAGCAGCAGCAGCAGCAGCAGCATCACTAGTAGTAGTAGTAGCAGCAGCAGCAGCAGCATCACTAGTAGTAGTAGCAGCAGCAGCATCACTAGTAGTAGTAGTAGCAGCAGCAGCAGCAGTAGTAGCAGCAGCAGCAGTAGTAGCAGTAGAAGCAGTTGTAGCAGCAGCAGTATTAGCAGCAGCAGTAGCAGTAGAAGCAGTTGTAGCAGCAGCA
>NW_014579486.1:43542-48678 GCF_000485595.1 Priapulus caudatus
CTGCCTCATCCCTGCCTTATCCCTGCCTCATTCCTGCCTCATCACTGCCTCATCCCTGCTTCATCCCTGCCTCATCCCTGCCTCCTCCCTGCCTCATCCCTACCTCATCCCTGCCTCATCCGTGCCTCCTCCCTACCTTCTCTCTGCCTCCTTCCTTGCCGTACGACACGCAAGCTTCACCCCATCCCTCCATGCTAGCTCAGTCACATCACTGCGACGATCAAACTCACCGCACGCGCTACCCGCTGATCATTAAATCTTCATTAGGATGACGTCATCGTCTAAGACGCCGCGTGAGCTCATGAATGTATTCATGTGTCTTTTGTTACAGGTTGAGAAAACAGATTAGCAGTTTGCGCTCTGTGTCTACACCTCCCCCTCCCGCTATCTCTCCCCGGTCTCGCTTTCTCTCTCCTGCTCTCTCTCTCTCTCTCTCTCTCTCTCTCTCTCTCTCTCTCTCTCTCTCTCTCTNCACTACCCACTACCTGCACACTTACACCACCCCTCCCCTCCCCCTCTACCCACTACCTGCCCGTTACACCACCCCTCCCCTCCACCCACTACCCACTACCTGCACACTTACACCACCCCTCCCCTCCCCCTCTACCCACTACCTGCCCGTTACACCACCCCTCCCCTCCCCCTCTACCCACTACCTGCCCGTTACACCACCCCTCCCCTCCACCCACTACCCACTACCTGCCCGTTACACCACCGCTCCCCTCCACCCACTACCTGCCCCTTCCACCACCCTTCCCCTCCCCTCACCTTCCGCAGCGAGGCGGTGGTTTGTCGCTAGTACAAGCAGCAGCTTCACAGACAGAAGCGACACTTATCGCATCGATAACTGTGATTTTTTTCACGCTTGCGCGTTTACTTAGCAGCTTCTCGCACTAAGCCGGCCAGTCGTCTTAAGGAGAAAAGCGATCCGGTCCCACATTCAGCCTCTATACAGCCTAAACGGCATCCCTGTCTCATCCCTGTCTCATCCCTGCCTCATCCCTGTCCNTATGTGTGTGTGTGTTTGTGGCGGAGCGCGGCGGTGGGACACAGTGCTGCCACTACAAATAACAATGGCTTTCACAGACGCAGACCCGCGGCGAGCTGTGTGATGTACTAAACTTTCATTCATTGTGACGTATTATTGTTCTCATGAAACATCACGAGTGCAGTGTGCGGTATCAACGTTATCCTGCCATACTGTGACGTGTTAACGATATTCTGACGTAATAATGACGTACTATAAAGTGTTAAGACTAATCTGACGTATTAATGACGTACTGTGTGTGGTGTGTTAATGATATTCTGACGTATTAATGACGTAGTGTGTGTGGTGTGTTAATGATATTCTGACGTATCAATGACGTACTGTGTGTGGTGCGTTAATGATATTTTGATGTATTAATGACGTACTGTGTGTGGTCTGTTAATGATATTTTGATGTATTAATGACGTACTGTGTGTGGTCTGTTAATGATATTCTGATGTATTAATGACGTACTGTGTGTGGTCTGTTAATGATATTCTGATGTATTAATGACGTACTGTGTGTGGTCTGTTAGTGATATTCTGACGTATTAATGACGTACTGTGTGTGGTGTGTTAATGATATTCTGACGTATTAATGACGTACTGTGTGTGGTGTGTTAGTGATATTCTGACGTATTAATGACGTACTGTACACGTGACCCTGTGACTTATTGCAGACAATAGTAACATGTTGCTACGTAACGACGTATGCATGACGTATGAGTGATGTATGAGTGACGTATAAATGTCGTATGAGTGACGTATGAGTGACGTATGAGTGATGTATGCGTGACGTATGAGTGACGTATGAGAGACGTATGAGTGACGTATGAGTGACGTATGAGAGACGTATGAGTGACGTATGAGTGACGCATGAGGAACGTATGAGTGATGTATGAGTGACGTAGTGTGGATGAGCGTGCGCGTGTACAGGAGAGTAACGACATGTGCGGATCCTGAGTGATGGCGCGTGAAACGTCTCTATATGTACATAAATTAATATCAAAAATACGATTTAAACCGTTTCGTTTTATTAGGGTAACTGAGAACGTCTGCGGAATATTGATTCAGCTGCATTTAGCATTAAATAATGTCAGGCGCATGACATACACATGTGCCATCTATCTCAGACAGACAAAGAAATAAAGATATAGGGGGCAGAAAGATGGAAGGTAAGAGAGAGAGAGAGAGGACGAGATGGAGAGGGAGAGAGCGAGAGAGAGAAAGGGCGATATGGAGAGAGAGAGAGAGAGAGAGAGAGAGAGAGAGAGAGAGAGAGAACGAGGGGAGAGATTTATAATAGGGGGAAATAAAACACGACAAACAACATCAGGTGTGTAAAGCGATGACGTCCCGTCACGTAACGTAACGTAAGCTTCATGCTTAGTGAACATGATCATGTTAGCGAATACGTGCGATGACGCGTGAGTGCTGCGTGACTAGCAACAGGGAAAGCCATCTGATAAGCACAGAGAGCTACATGTATGTATGTATCCCCGTGCCGTCTACACAGCGTCATACCACACACACGCACGCAAGCAAGCACGCAAGCACCCACGCATGCGAGCACACATACCCACACACACACACGCACGCACGCACGCATGCACGCACAATATCACGACCGCCTGCGTAACTTAATGAGAAAAATAACTTCAAACAAACAAGTCTGAAAGGTCGTGCCGAACTCTTCACATCCAGACTCTGACAATCGATAAAGGGTAGGTACATTATTGACTCTCTCGTTGACAAAGAGCTACGCCCACTTATAACGTACAAAGCGACTGTGAAGATAACCCAGGTGGCGCCACAGTCTTTCCTACATTGTTGATGCTCTGCTGTAATACCAGCGGCCTCATTCTTCACGTCATAATGACACCGCATTGGTCACGATATAATATGACACCCCACTGTTCACGACACAATGACACCCCATTGTTTACGCCACAATGACATCCATTGTTCACGTCACAATGACACCCATTGTTCGCGACACAATGACACCCCACTGTTTGAGTTGCAATGACACCCATTGTTCACGTTACAATGACACCCATTGTTCACGTCACAATGACGCCGCATAGTGAATGATAATGGCGCCATCAGCTGGCGCTCTCGTCGCGTGTAAGTGGCTGAGTGGGTGTGTAGAGGGTGGTTGTTGTAGTGAAGTGTTCATGTAGGATAATCACGAGCAGCTAATAGTGTTAACCCCGGCCACGCTAACACCGCTGCCTACACACGCGCATGATACGTCAATGCAGCACTGACATCGTACATGTATGGCAACCTCACGTATTCTCCCTACAGTGACGTCATCGCTTACGCTCTGTCACGTGGATAGCTTATATAAACCTTCATACTTACTATTCCCTCCTCCCCTCCTCCCCCTGCTGCCTATCCAGCTCCCCCTCCCCCGCTGCTTATCCCGCTCCCTCCTGCTGCCTATCCTATCCCCGCTCCTCTCCCTCTCGCTCTTCCTATCCCATCTTCTCCCCTTTCCTTTCCGCTCCCTGACCCATTCCTTCCATCTTCCTGATTTATTTCCTCTCCTCCCCTCCCTTCGCCCTTCCCACTGCCTGCATCCTCCACCCCTCTCCCTCCACCCACTATCTGCCCCGTACACCACCCCTCCCCTCCCCCCACTACCCACTANTCTCTCTCTCTCTCTCTCTCTCTCTCTCTCTTCTCTCTCTTGCTCTCTTCTCTCTCTCTCTCTCTCTCTCTCTCTTTCCTTCTCTCTCTCTCTCTCGCTGTCTCTAATGTCAATCCCTCTCCTAGCGCAACGTTTGTCTTTACACAATTTAGACGCTTTCTGTGGAGTAACAACATCTAATATAATAATTGCTTAATGAGTCGGAGCGCTTGTGCGACGTGTGTACATTGCATGAGTTAATGTAATATCACATCGTTCGTTGTAGCGACTTCGCTGCTGTGTTCTCACGTCGTTAGGTGCAGCTGATGATTGCAGACACAGATCTAATTATATCCGCGCCTTAATTAACTTACGTTCCTTCACTACTTTATTAGCACCAGCACGTGGCAATGTTTGTATAAGACCACAGGTTATAATACTACATGTTAGTATAAAACCACAAGTAAAGTTAGGTTGGTTATATGATCACGTGCGTGTTATAAAGCTGGGTTTACACTACCGACGTTACGTTGTCAAATTGGCGAATTGGACCAACTTCCCAACTATGCAACCGACAATCGGCATGTAAACGCAGACGTCGCGCGAGCAACTGGTCAATAGCAAATAGTCGGGAGACTAGAACATTCGCCTATTTTCGCCAACTCGGTGTTGCCGCACTGCGAAATTGTTCCATCACTCGCCAATTGGACAACATGAAGTCGGTAGCAAGTGTACACACAGCTTTACTGCCTCTACTGCAATGTGTTAGCTTATAAATGTCTATGTTACTCTTGTGAAGTTATCGGTAAATATTGCTTCAACGGTTCCATATCGTCGATGATCGATCAATCACGCCAGGCCGACAATCAATCAGTCAAAACAATAATCGCGGGCAGCTGATTTGTATTAATTAATCTAATTTAATAATTAATAAATATGTAAATTATCTAATTACTCAATTCCATTGTGTTGTAGCTGGATCCTGAGGCATTAATCCTCCAGATGGCGCCCACGACAGATCACATGTGTAAGGCCATGTTGGATTTCATGAAACGCTACAACTGGAATCAGTTCAGCGTCGTGACGTCATCAATCTCTGGGTACGACAACTTCATACAGGCCGTCAGGCGGCAGGCCAGTCACATGAAGGAGTTCAAGTAAGTGCGTTTGTTTACCAATAGGTGTCGCCTCGGTTCCTGCCTCTCTAACAACCTATTTCCTCTGTTAACTAACTCCAAGTGTATTTTCCTGCATGTAAAACGTGTACCGAAGAAAATTTAAGCAGCACAAAATGACGTTACAGTGTCGCCATGACACTTACGTTACACACTGACGCAGCTGAAAAGCATGGCGAGAGATTTCTAACGGATGTGTTGATGACAAGGAAGTTATTGGTGTTTATACACCAACCGCTTGCCTGCCAGCACAATAACTCTCTCTCACTCTCCCGTTCTCTCTCTCTCTCTCTCTCTCTC
>NW_014579486.1:51599-55141 GCF_000485595.1 Priapulus caudatus
CATTCTAGCCGAGTCCATTTTATATTCTCAAGGACTTTCAGAACCACGTTATTCGAGCACGTGTTATGCACTCCCAGTCTCTGATTATACCATCTCTCTATCCGTGCATGGGTCACGATGAGATAAATGGGACAGGCATCATGTCAGCACACTGTAATTGTAAAGCCGGGCTTGGTGAATTCTGTTCACATGTTGCCTCGGTGCTATTTTATGTAGAGTATGCTGCACGCTCAAGAGAAATCGCCATCCCACTCAAACAGCTGCCTACTGGATGCCGGCGATATATGTATATAAGTGTAAATGTGTAGCGGCGTGCGCCGTGCGTGCGGTGTACCTGTGTGTTGCAGAGGAGCATTTGACCGGCATTTACAGGTAATTATCGGCAATACTATGCTAGAGAGAGAGTAGAGAAACATTAAGACATTGGTAGTAAATACATTTCGTGTTTATTCCGCATTGCTTTTTTATTGAAAATGCTCCAAGCGTCTGTGGTCCGCCTTGTCTCTCGTCACTTTACCTTGTGTTGTGATCACGCTAGGCAGCCTAAAAAAGCTGTGTGGCTATCTCTGATACCGATTGCTGCAGTTGACAACACCGCAGGAGATCGGCATGGTGAGGGATTTGCTTTTTTGGTGCAAATGTAAACAGGAATGATGATATAAAGCCAAACTTGTTGTTGTAAACTGTATAACCTTTAATAACTTGCACAGTGTAGCCACATCTCGACAATCGCACAAAGAGACAAAGAACGCGCACACGCACATACACGCGTATGCCTCCTTCCGCGACCAGAACCAGAATCCTCTCTCCTCTTACATCCTCTCTATAGATTCCCCCAAAACTCCTACAAACCACATGCACCACGCACATGTACCTGTTCTCACAGACCGCGTCCTACCCCTATTTCACAATGACCCTAGAAACTGCCTAACCTAAAACCCGCTGATCCAACTCCCTGTAACATCAATGCAGCCGCCCAATATGCGCGACGCTGCGTCTACGCAGACTAACTGATCACCAAAAAACCCTAGTCTATAGCCTCGCTGACTACTTCATGTAACACATGCAAAACACATGTTACATTACGTACTCCTGCCACCAGGGAACGCACTGCGTACTCCTGCCACCAGGTGGCTCACTGCATACTCCTGCCACCAGGTGGCTCACTGCGTACTCCTGCCACCAGGGGGCTCACCGTGTACTCTTGCGACTAGGAGACTGACTACGTACTCTTGCCACCAGGGGGCTCATCGTGCGCGTGCGTGTGTTGGTAGGTTCACGTTGCTGGAGACGGTCATATTGGACATACCAGCCGTCGACGGCATAGAACCGGACGTCGTCAACGACCTGAAGAAGTCTCTAGCTTACATCCGGCAAACGGACACGCGCATCTTCCTGCTGTACGCCACCACAGGTACGCCCGTGGCGCCATCTACCGCCAAGTATGATCACCACACGGACACATGTGGGAGGGTGTCACTTATAATACGCGATTTCTACGATCCTAGGATAACAATAGACACGTGACGTGTGATGACAGCGCATGCGCTCGCTGTACCTCACCATAACGAATGAGAGATACTCAGTGATACAGTTCTGGTGCAGGCATTAAAGGATTGCCTCCCAATACAACATAAGTTGGTGCAATTCCTGCGATGACATATTATCTCATACTATTCTCATCCTACGTGATGTCATCCTACCTCGCTCTCTCTCTCTCTCTCTCTCTTTGTCACCAGGGAACGCACTGCGTACTCCTGTCACCAGGGAACGCACTGCGTACTCCTGTCACCAGGGAACGCACTACTGTAACATGTTTTTTGCACGTTTTACATGAAATAGTCAGCGAGGCTATAGACTAGGGTTGTTTGGTGACTAGTTAGTCTGCGTAGACGCAGCGTCGCGTATATTGGGCGGCTGCATTGATGTTACAGGGAGTTGGATAAGCGAGTTTTAGGTTAGGCAGTTTCTAGGGTCATTGTGAAATGGGGGTAGGACGCGGTCTGGGAGAACGGGTACATGTGCGTGGTGCATGGGGTTTGTAGGAGTTTTGGGGGAATATAGAGGGTTCCGCGACTTGCACTAAAATAGCAATATTACCTACAATCCTGTGCCGTCGGCCATTTTGGTTCCAAAAAGAGCGAACATGTGTTGCGTAAAATCTGCCGATCTGCACAATCAACCCAGTTTACATTGGCTATAGTGTTATTATTGCAATAGATATAAGCAGTAAGTGTATCCCGATTTTGCAGACAGATTTATCAGCTGGTTTTGGTGTGCTAGCGTTCGGGATGATTGTGCAGACCCGGTTAATGGGCGCCGGTACAGGGTCAGGGTGTCGCAGGCAGGTTATCACCGTGGGTTGTGTTAATTGCTAAAGTTCAATGAGGCTGCCATGCACAGTTGCACACAGTCGGCAGATTCGTAGATTGATCAGATGGGAAGATTGCACGCAACACATGTTCATAGACTTGAGTTTGTTTACATCGTGGGAGTTCAGAAATTTTACTGCATCTACTCTAGCTATCAAACGCAGCTTTTTATAATAGCTAGTGAGTAGTGTATGCCCGTTTGTCGACTGTCTGTAGTGTATGTAGTATGGACAAGTACTTTGATTCACTAGACAACGTAGCCAAAGCACGCTATCTCGAGAAAATTGCGTGCATTGGGAATCGACACCCGTACGAGAATGGAGCGAGGACCACAACTTGTGCCCATCACGTACTTATTAGGATCTCGTGAATTGACAACCTAACATTCTAGCCGAGTCCATTTTATACTCTCAATTAGAACTTTCAGAACCACAAAAGCCTGGATGCCTACGATCGACTGTTCTGCGGTTGGGTTAGTGGTGTATCAGTCTACATCTATCATGTGAACAGTGAGAGTCCCATCTACGTTATCCGAGCACGTGTTATGCACTCCCAGTCTCTGACGTAATGAGTATGCTGCACGTGCAAGAGAAATTACCACTCCCACTCAAACAGCTGCCTACTGGATGCCGGCGATATATGTATATAACTTATAAGTGTAAATGTGTAGCGGCGTGCACCGTGCGCCGTGCGTNCCCATAAGTAAGCTAACCTGCTTCCCCATAGGTAAGCCAACCTTCCCCATAGGTAAGCCAACCTTCCCCATAGGTAAGCTAACCTTCCCCATAGGTAAGCTAACCTTCCCCATAAGTAAGCTAACCTTCCCCATAGGTAAGCTAACCTTCTCCATAGGTAAGCTAACCTTTCCCATAAGTAAGCTAACCTTCCCCATAGGTAAGCTAACCTTCTCCATAGGTAAGCTAGGCTTCCCCATATGTAAGCTTACATAGTATGCCCACACTGTATCTACTTCCCTATAATTAAGCTTCTATAGTTCTCGCCGTGGGTCTGTAAGGCCCCGCTAGCTGGTACGACCCTACTAACAGCGTCAGCGTTGCTGGGGCTGGGACAAATTATCACGTGAGGACAGTCTCAGGCATTATCACGTGAGGACAGTCTCAGGCTGGGGCTGGGGCAATCCTATACAAGCCCTATACAAAATTGCCCCAG
>NW_014579486.1:59460-59789 GCF_000485595.1 Priapulus caudatus
TATAGGATTGCCCCAGCCCCAGCCTGAGACTGTACTCACGTGATAATGCTTGTATAGGATTGTCCCAGCCCCAGCCTGAGACTGTCCTCACGTGATAATGGTTGTATAGGATTGCTCCAGCTCCAGCCTGAGACTGTCCTCACGTGATAATGCTTGTATAGGATTGCCCCAGCCCCAGCCTGAGACTGTACTCACGTGATAATGCTTGTATAGGATTGCTCCAGCCCCAGCCTGAGACTGTACTCACGTGATAATGCTTGTATAGGATTGCCCCAGCCCCAGCCTGAGACTGGCATTATCACGTGAGTACCTATACAAAATTGCTCCAG
>NW_014579486.1:64266-64660 GCF_000485595.1 Priapulus caudatus
TGATACTGGTTGTATCGCTTTGCCCCAGCCCCAGCCTGAGACTGTCCTCACGTGATAATGCTTGTATAGGATTGCCCCAGCCCCAGCCTGAGACTGTCCTCACGTGATAATGCTTGTATAGGATTGCCCCAGCCCCCAGCCTGAGACTGTACTCACGTGATAATGCTTGTATAGGATTGCCCCAGCCCCAGCCTGAGACTGTCTCACGTGATAATGCTTGTATAGGATTGTCCCAGCCCCAGCCTGAGACTGTACTCACGTGATAATGCTTGTATAGGATTGCCCCAGCCCCAGCCTGAGACTGCCCTCACGTGATAATGCTTGTATAGGATTGCCTCAGCCCCAGCCTGAGACTGCCCTCACGTGATAATGCTTGTATAGGAATGCCCCAGCC
>NW_014579486.1:66314-70175 GCF_000485595.1 Priapulus caudatus
ACGCGCCAGCAGGTAGCACACCAGAGTCAACGATGTGCTGCTCATACACTAGGTATCTCATTACTATGTACCTCATTAGTCGATGGGCCTGCTGCATACGACTAGTATTCCCGATTACTAGTGACCTCATAGGCGATGGATGGTGCGTGCCAGGTACGACTGTAGTCTCATTACTAGTGATAGCCATTAGCGACGGTGCTGGCTGAACATAGTATTTGCACTTACCTTCATGCGAACCGTCGGGGGCTGCTGCTGCATACAGTAGTAGTCTATTACTATGGTACCTCGAGTAGCGAAGAGGATGCTGGCAGTACCACTGTATCGTTCATGTACTATGTGGCGGTACCTCATGCGAGGGCCTGGCTGCCTGGCATACACTAGTATGCTCAATTGACTACTGTTACCTCATAGCTAGGCGTCTGTACATACTCTAGGTATTCTCATTACTAATGGGTACCTGATTAGCGAGCTGCTTGGTACATTACACTGGCAGTATGCTCGATTACTATGTACCTCATAGCGAGGCTGGCTGCTACCATGACACTGTTCTCATTACTATGTACCTCAATAGCGAGGGCTGTGCTGCGATTACACTAGTATTTCTCGTCTATGGTGCTCATTAGCGGGCTGCGTGCCCCTGTACACTAGTATCTCATTACACTATGTTACCCTCAATAGCGAGGCGCTGACTGGCATACACTGTTCTCGATTACTATGTACTCATGCGAGGGCTGCCAGGTTACACAGTATCTTCTATTCTACTAATGTACTCTGCGGTAGCGAGGACTTGCTGCGGCATACACTGTATCTCATTACTGATGTGCCTCATGGCTGCCATACACATCTCCCGTCATAATCCTGTTTTCCGTTCTCTCCATCCCGGAGCCTCTCTATCGACCGCCACCTCTACTCTCGTGTGCTATGCTTCTCATTACACTCTCTCCTCGGCGAGGCCGGGGGCGCGTGGGGGCCGCGCGCGTCTGGGCGTCCTCTCCTCCGTTGCTGTCTATCTATTGGGTGCGTACGCCGCTGCTCCCTTGCCTCTCTCTGCCTCTCCTCTCTTCTCTTCTCTCTCGTCTCCTCTGGCGTCTGGCTGCTCTCTCTCTCTCTCTCTCGTTTCTCTCTCTTTCGTCCATTCGTCACTCCTCTCCTATACCTCTCTGTTGCCTGCTCCTCTTTTCTTCTTCCTCTCTTCGTCTCTCTCTCCGATCTCTGGCAGTCTCTCTCTCTCGTCTCGTCTCTCTCTCTGTGCTCTCTCTCTCTCTCTCTGGCTCTCCTCCGCATACTTTCTTTCCTTCTGGCGCCTTCTATGCTCGCCTCTCCTCCCTTCTCTGCTCCTCTCTATCTGTTTCCATTCCTTTACGTCTTCTTTTCTGGTGCTCTCTCTACTCCGCCTCTCACGCTTCTCTGCTTCGCTTCCTCTGCCTCTGCTCCCGACCACCCGTCGCTTTCCCTCTGTGCCTCTCTCTCCCCCTATCTCCCCCGTCACCGACACTTCTCCTCGGTCAGCTACAGTGTTTTCTGCGCGTTTTCCCAACAGTAGCGGCTCACATCAGCATAAATTACAGCGTTAACAGTAACAGCGCTCTCTAGGAGTGAGTGAGAACAAACACTGCTCCCCTCTCCCCTGCCCTCATCTCTACTCTAACACTGCCCCCTCTCCTGCCTCTCTCCTCTAACACTGCCCCCCCTCTCCCTGCCCCATCTCTACTCTAACACTGGCCCCCTCTCCCTGCCCCATCTCACTCTGAACACTGGACCCCTCTCCCCGTGCCCCCAAGCTCTACTTAAACACTTGCCCCCCCCTCCCCCTGCCCTCCAGCTCTCCTCACACACGCCCCTATCTCTACTCTAACACTGCCCCCCTCCTCTCCCCTGCCCACGCTCTCCACACCACGCTCCCATCTCTACTCTAACACTGCCCCCCTCTCCCCTGCTCCCAGCTCTCTCACACACGCTCCCCATCTCTACTCTAACACTGCCCCCCTCTCCCCTGCCCCCCAGTCTCTCACACACGCCCCCATCTCTGACCTCTAACACTGCCCTCCTCTGCCCTGCTCTCCAGCTCTTCCACACACGTCCCACATTCTCTACATCTCAACACTGCCGCCCCCTCTCCCCATGCACCAGCTCTCTCACACACGCTCCCCATTTCATACTCGAACACACTGCCCCCCTCTCCCTTGCCCCCGATGTTCTCTCACACACACGCTCCCCATCTCTACTCTAACACTGCCCCCCTCTCCCCTGCCCCCAGCTCTCTTACACACGCTCTCTCCATTTCTCTTTACCACTTTCGCGTTATTTTTACCCCTCTCCCTCTCTCTCTCTCGCACGCACTCACTCTCTCTTCCCCTCTCTCTCTCTCTCTCACGCTTTCCTTCTCTCCCTCTCTCCCTCTCTCCCTCTCTTCCTCCCTCTCTTTCTCCCTCTTTCCCTTACGCTTCCCCTTTCTCCCTCTCTCCTTCTCTCCCTCACGCTGCCTCTCGCTCCCCCTCGCTATCTTGCGCGCTCTCATCGCCAGCTCACTGGAGCGCAAACATTAGTTAGAAGCTAACGTTAGTCATGGTTAACATTTCACTCAATGTAATTTATTGGGATTACGTTGTCATATATCAGGATATATGTTAGGCTATGTTAGCAGGATTAGTAGATGCATGATAGAGAGATCTGGCGTTCATTAACTCGTCATGTTCATATTTATACGGCACTAGTTAGCGAGCGCTATGAACTTTACACGATTGTACATGTAGTTACATCATTGTAGTTACATCATTGTAGTTACATCATTGTGATTACGTCATTGTAGTTACATCATTGTAGTTACATCATTGTAGTTACATCATTGTAGTTATACATCATTGTTATTACGTCATTGTAGTTACATCATTGTAGTTACATCGTTGTAGTTACAACATTGTACTTACATCATTGTACTTACATCATTGTAGTTACATCATTGTAGTTACGTCATTGTAGTTACGTCATCGATTGCGTGATTACGTCACGGTCTACGTGTTGTGTAGTTTTGACTGTAGAGAGCGCCGCTGGTTGCAGGTCGATCATGCAGCAGGACATAGCGCTGATGAACTCTAAGACTGGAGTGCTGGACCGACGCTTCGGCTTCAACCAGCGTACGGCACAGAGCAAGTACATCACGCTAGTAGTGCTCAACCTCGACGAGGACCACAAGTGGCATCAGGTGTGTGTCAGCGGCTAGCACGCGCGCACGCACACACGCACAGGCACGCACGCACGGACACGCACACACGCACGCGCGCATACACACACACACACACACACACACACACACATACACACAACACACACACACACACACACACATGCACGAACGCACGCACAGATATGCACGGGCGCACTTGGGGACACGCACGCACGGACATGCACGCGCGCATACGGGGACACGCACGCACGCACGCACGCACACACAGTCGCATGCACGTACACACGCAGACATGCGCTCACGCACACGGGCACACGCAGACATGCGCTCACGCACACGGGCACACGCACGCGCACACACACGCCCGCACATGCAGCACACGGATACACACATACACACACACACACACACCCAGACGCACGTACATACGCACATACATAAACCGCACACCCGCGCAAACTTATAAAGGGATAGATATGTGTATGAATGCATTCACGCACGGACACATTCTGATGGACAATACAGCCTTATTGCGTGTTAGTTGACATCCGTGCCGCCCTAGGATTATTCCGACAGACTACTAGCAGCAACCACGCACCATCTCTCTCTCTCTCTCTCTCTCTCTCTCTCTCTCTCTCTCTCTCTCTCTCTCTCTCTCTCTCTCTCTCTCTCTCTCT
>NW_014579486.1:71117-72673 GCF_000485595.1 Priapulus caudatus
TATATATTTATATATATATATACATGGCAATAGAACGATTAAGTATTGTTTACAGAATGGAACGTGGAACGGACTGATAGCCGACCTCATCAACAACAAAGCCGACGCGTGCATGACGTCACTGAAGATCACGCCCAAGCGTTCTATGGCCGTGGATTTTACGGAGCCGTTCATGGACACGGGGATAGCTATCGCCGTAGCGCTGCGGGAAGGCAGCATCTCTACCACAGCCTTCCTACGTAAGCTATAACGCTCCTCACCTACCTACACCTACCTACCTCACTCACTCACTTAATTACCAACTTATCTCAACCCCCAGCCTAGTTAGCCTAGCTATAGCCTCTATAGTTCAGTCTATAGTTCAGTCTATAGTTTAGTCTATAGTTCAGTCTATAGTTCAGTCTATAGTTCAGTCTATAAATAAGTCTATAGTTCAGTCTATAGTTCAGTCTATAGTTTAGTCTATAGTTCAGTCTATAGTTCAGTCTATAGTTCAGTCTATAGTTCAGTCTATAGTTCAGTCTATAGTTCAGTCTATAGTTCAGTCTATAAATAAGTCTATAGTTCAGTCTATAGTTCAGTCTATAGTTCAGTCTATAGTTCAGTCTATAGTTCAGTCTATAAATAAGTCTATAGTTCAGTCTATAGTTCAGTCTATAGTTCAGTCTATCGTTCATTCTATAGTTCAGTCTATCGTTCAGTCTATAGTTCAGTCTATAGTTCAGTCTCTAATTAGGTCTATAGTTGCGTCAGTAGTCCATCTATTTGCTGCAGCTAGGGAGAGAAAGTGCACTGGGTGGGATTTATGACATAACCGCCCCGCCGCCGCCGCCGCCCTGCCGCCCTCCGGCGCTGCCCGCCCTGACAGAGCGGCCATATGGGCGCAGTGGCCCGCCGCCGCCGCCGCCGCCCCGGCCGCCGGCCGCGCCCTGACGCCGCCGCCTGAGCTGCCCTAGCACCCGCCGCCGCCCTGACCCGCGCACCTGCCGACCGGCCCTACGCCCCCTGACGCCGCTCTGCCTGCCGCCCCCACTGGGCCGGCCCTGCCGCCGCCACTGCCGCCGCTTGCTGCCTCACGACTCCCTGCCGCCGCCCTGACGCCCTGCCGCCGCTTGCTGCCTCACGACGCCGCTAGAATGCAAAATAACGGCGCACAGCTAACAAAGACTAATGAATTAATTACGATGTCTTGGAGGCGTAGGCAGCGGTGGCGGCGGCGATGGAAGCGGTAGCGGAGGTGGAGGCGGAAACAGCGCCTCTGCCGTGAGGTCCTCCGCCTTCTCCCGTACATCATGCCAGAACACAGCATGCCGCCGCCGTGACGTCACACACCGTCATCCCATATATAGCTTTAATATAATGTAATGCAAAGCAGTGTAGACTAGATTGCCCCCTCCTCCCCTCTCTCACAGCAGTGTAGACTAGATTGCCCCCTCCTCCCCTCTCTCACAGCAGTGTAGACTAGATTGCTCCCTCCTCCCCTCTCTCACAGCAGTGTAGACTAGATTGCCCCCTCCTCCCCTCTCTCACAGCAGTGTAGACTAGATTGCTCCCTC
>NW_014579487.1:0-1204 GCF_000485595.1 Priapulus caudatus
TGATCTATGTTAGCGCCCGCACCTAATAACGCTGTGACCGTAGCCTTTTGACCCTTAATAGCTGCTGCTATTACTGCGGTGCTGCCTTTCGCGTTCGCGTGTTCTATGTTAGCGCCCGCACGTAATAGCGCTGTGACCGTATTCGTATGACCGGTAGAAGCCGCTACAATTAGTGCGGTATCACCATCATCGTCCGCATGTTCTATGTTAGCGCCTGCACCTAATAACGCTGTGACCGTATCCGTAGGACCGAGCTCAGCTGCCAGCGTTACTGCGGTGCTGCCATGCTTGTCGGCGTGTTCTATGTTAGCGCCCGCATCTAATAACGCTGAGACCATATACGTTTTACCCCTAATAGCTGCTTCCATTACTGCGGTCCTGCCATCAGGCGACGCGTGTTCTATGTTAGCTCCCGCAACTAATAACGCTTTGACCGTATTCGTATGACAGAACCAAGCCGCTACCATTACTGCGGTCCTGCCCTGAATGTCCACGTGTTCTATGTTAGCGCCTGCACCTAATAACGCTTTGACCGTATTCGTATGACCGGCAACAGCCGCTAACATTACTGCGGTCCTGTTATGCTCGTTCTCTTGTTCTGTGTTAGCGCCCGCAACTAATAACTTTTTGACGGTTGACAAATGATCATCTCTAGCTGCCCTTAGTAACTTCCTACCTGCAGTGGATTGATCGTTGCCCATGTTTCTAGGAATATATTGTGCTTTTCGATACTTGAAATCTGGAGAAAAAAAACATTTCATCTCTCGTAAATAGAAGAAGTTTCAAATTTGTTTCCTTCACACACTGTACGCCAGCATGCGGCTGCGTTTGATTACGGAATGCACGTGTGGAAACATTAACGCCTACTCATGACATACACGTGACAAATCTGAACTAAATCGATGATAATTATCCATGTATTTATAAAAGGGTTTAATTTCATAGATACAAAGATTTAATAGATGTGAATATTTAATGTAGGAAAAATATGCTTGTAACATTTTGTTTATCATGGAAAATCGAAAATTCCGTCAGAACAATTGCAAAGCGGACTTGATTTAATAAGAGCAAACTTACTGTTTCTCTATCGTATTTCTGGCTACCCCTGGTGATTCTGATCACTGTCCTGACACCTGAGAAAACAATAAACCTGATGTGACAGTCTATCGTATGAGACTGATGAACTAAAATCATCTACTATATA
>NW_014579487.1:6732-14911 GCF_000485595.1 Priapulus caudatus
AAAAACCGCGACGCCCTACCTACGTTTCACTCACTGCCAGGCCTGGAGATGAGCTGGGAGAGGAAGTCTTCAAGGTTGTACTGCTAGCGCCCCCTACTGTCATAAACTATGCTAGCGCCCCTACGTGTCACATGTACTAAACTACACTAGCGCCACCTACTACGGTTCACTTACTGAGGCAGAGCCTGTGCGATTAGCCGGAGACGAATGTGTTCGAGGCGGTTTACTGCTAGCGCCCCCTACTGTCACAAACTACGCTAGCGGCCCCTGTTACTGTCACCATGTAACAACACTACACTAGCGCCCACCTACTTACCCTACTTAATGCAGGCCTGTGCGATGAGCAGCGAGAGGAGTGTTCAAGGGCGGTACGCTTTAGTCATGGATGCTGGATGGATCGCACGACTAATTCACGCAGGTCTCTCACGTTGCATCCACGGCAGCCACAGCACCTGCGTCTTGAAAGATGTCACACCAGTGATAACACATGTACACTCCTAGCACACGCCACGCACGCACTACACACGCACGCACCACACGCACGCCACAAACCGCAGCGCACGCATCCACACCAACATGATCCGACCATACGCTGTGCCTGCTTGCCCCTATACCTTGCCTGTTACTGCTGCACTACTGCTGCTATCTGCTGCTGCGTCGCCTGACTACGCTGCTGTTACTTTGCTGCTTGCTGCCTGGGGTTGGGTTTACATGCTGCGCGCTACTGTTGGCTGCTACTCTCGCTACTGCTGCTGTACTGCTACGCGTCTGCTGTTACTGGCCTGCTGCCTGCTGCTAATGCTCTGCCCCTACTGCCCTACGTGTTGGCAGGAGAGATATAAACTACTGCTGCCTGCTGCTACTGCTAGCGCTGCTTGTTTACTGCTGATGCGTGGCCTGACTTACTGCTATCTGCTATTGTACTGTTTGAGCTACTTGCCTTGCTGTGCTGTCTCTACTACTGCCCTCGCTGGTTAGCTGCTACTGCTGCCTGCTATCTGTCTGCTGCCTGCTGCTGCTGGCTTTACTACGCTGCTGTTACTGCTCATGCTGCTGCCTACTGTTAGCTACTGCCTGCTGCTGCTTAACGCGCCTGTTAGCTGTGCTGCTGCTGCTGCTGCAGCTGCCTACTACTACACTGCTGTTGAGCTGTACTGTTGCTGCTACTTGCTGCCTGCTGCTGCTCGTTTATGGCTACTGCTGCTGCCTATGTTGCTACTGCTGCTGCCTGCTTACTTACCGCTTCTTTTTTTAGTTTATATGCTTACTTGCTGCCTGCCCGCTGCTGCTGCCTACTGGTGCTACTACCGCTGTGCTTACTGCTACTGCTGCTTGCTACTGTTGCTGCTTTACTGCCTGCTGCTTGCTTGCTATACTACTACTGCGCTACCTGCTGCATGGCTGCGTGCTACTACCGCTGGTGTCTACGTGTGTCGTACTGCTGCTGCTACTGTTGCTGCTATGCCTGTTGCTGCGCTGCTACTACTACTACTACTGCCTGCTCGCTGCTGCTGCTGATACTGCACTCTGCTGTGCTACTACTCTACTGCTTCCCTACTGACCTGCTACTGTGCAGCTGCTCTACTACACTCTGTTACTGGCTACTGTTGTCTGGCCTCTGCTGCATGCTGCTGCTGCTGTGCTACTACTGCTGCCTAGTGCTGCTCCTACTGCTACTACTACTACTAGCGTGCTACTGCTGCTACTGCTGCAGCTGCGTGCTACGCTACTACTACTGCTGCTACTCCGCTGCTACTACTGCTGCAGCTGCTGTTGGCTCCTGCTGCCTGTGTGCTTGCTGCTGCTACTACTACTGCCTACTTACTACTATGACTTGCCTACTGTACTGCCTCTGCTGCTGTCTGTGCTGCCTGCTGCTGCCCTACTTTACTACTGCCCTTGCTGCTGTTGCTGCAGTGTGTGCTGCCTGCTGCTGTTTGACTGCACGAAACACGCACTCTATCGCACACTTGCCCGTACCGCGCACCATACAGCGCACACTCATACGCAACGGGCGCGAGCGCGTCATGTTCGGCAACCAGGCAACGCACGCGCACGCACACGCACATACAAACTCAAATACCCCCCACACACGCGCGCGCGCACATGACGCACGCATGCACACACACACACGCGCGGATACACGCACGCGCACGTGCGTTTAAAGAAAGCATAGGGGACGCGCGCATACACACACTCTATAAGCAGATCATTGCAGCTGATTTTTTAGTCGTAAACGCAGAAGATGTTTGCTTGCTTGATAAGAATAGTCAGCAGTTTGTGCTACGTGACCGAGCCGGGGTCGCGGGTTGGCAGGTAGACATAAGTTCATCGGGTGAATCAACGTGAAATGACAGGTGCGATAATGCTATCATTAGCGGTGGCTCGATTTATTAGTTCACACGAACTCAACTCATGAAAAATTTGGCGAGTAGAAAAAATCCACATAGTGACTCGGTGATATAGAGACTTTATATAGTATAAGAGATTGCAGTAACGCCATTTAAGGGAGGGGTTATTTAGAGTGAGAGAGAGAGAGAGAGAGAGTATACAACAACAGATAGTAAGATAAAGACAGAAAGAAGAAGAGAGAGATGTGTGAAAGAGAAAGTGAGAGAGAGAGAGAGAGAGAGAGAGAGAGAGAGAGACAGGGGAAGAGGAAGAAATGAGAGGACAATCTATGGAATGGGAATATATGTACTGATGCTATAATATAAACTGTTGCTGTTGCTGCTGCTACGGCTGCTGCTGCTGCTACTGCTGCTACTGCTACGGCTGCTGCTGCTGCTACTACTGCTGCTGCTGCTGCTACGGTTACTGCTGCTGCTGCTACAGCTGCTACTGCTACGGCTGCTGCTGCTGCTGCTGCTACAGCTGCTGCTGCTGCTGCTGCTGCTGTTGCTGCTGCCGCTGCTACTACTACTACTACTACTACTACTACTGCTGCTGTTGCTGCTGCTACTGCTGCTACTGCTGCTACTGCTATTACTGCTGCTAATGCTACTGCTGCTACTGCTGTTGTTACTGCTGCTGGTGCTACTGCTACTACTGATGTTGCTACTACTGCTGCTACTGCTACTACTACTGCTGTTCCTACTGATACTGTTGCTAGCTAGTTTTTTGTTGCTAATGCTGCTACTGTTACTGCTACTGCAACTGCTGCTACGCTTTACTGTTGCTACTGCTGCTATTGCTACTGTTTATGCTGCTGCTACTACTACTACTGCTGTTGCTGCTGTTGCTGTTGCTGCAACTGCTACTGCCACTGCTGATACCGCAGCGGTTACTGCTGCTGCTGCTGCTGCGGTTACTCCTGTTACTGCTGCTACTGTTGCTACTGCTACGGCTACTGCTGCTGTTACTGCTGCTGCTGCTGCTGCTACTGCTGCTGTTACTGCTACTGCTGCTGCTACTGCTGCTGTTGCTACTGTTGCTGCTACTGCTGCTGCTACTACTACTACTGCTGCTACTGCTGCTGCTGCTGCGGCTGCTGCTGCGGCTGCTGCGGCTGCTGCTGTTGCTGCTACAGCTGCTACTCCTGCTACAGCTGCTACTCCTGCTATTGCTACTGTTGCCGCTACTGCTGCTACTGCTACTTCTACAACTACTGCTGCTGATGTTGCTGTTGCTTCTGTTGTTGATAATGTTGATGCTGCTGCTGCTACTGCTGCTGCTGCTGCTACTGCTACTGCTGCTGCTACTGCTGCTAATGCTACTGTTGCCGCTACCGCTGCTACTGCTGCTGCTGCTGCTACTACTACTACTGCTGCTACTGCTGCTGCTGCTGCTGCTGCTACTGCTGCTAATAATGCTGTTTCTGCTTCTGCTGCTGCTGCTGATAACTGCTGCTGCTGCTGCTGTTACTGCTGCTGCTGCGGCTGCTTATGCTGCTGCTGCTACTGCTGCTGTTACTGTTACTGCTGCTGCTACTGCTTCTGTTGCTACTGTTGCTGCTGCTGCTGCTGTTGCTACTGCTGCTACTGCTGCTACTGCTGCTGCGGTTGCTCCTGCTGTTGCTACTGCTATGACGCACGTAAGCACTCACTCACGGACAATTGCACGTACGCGCACATACAGGCACGCACTCTCGGCACTAATTGCCGCGGTAGGTAAACTTTCGAAATTTTTATTTGGAACGGCTACGCAGGAAGACGTCGATGCATTGCAGCGACGTATCATGTCTGTCGGGGTTACACAGCATTCAATTCTTGAGGCCCTTGATGATTCGCTTACGGTCATGAATTACACACGAGTTAAAACCGAGTTAAATGAGCGAAATATATCCGCGTTATTGTATCGAACGAGGCGACTCACGGCTGCAGTTAACACGATCATGGTTAAAATGACAAATTGGCAAGCTGCCACGCAGCACGAATTTATAATTCTCACTAAACTGCAACTATCGTTGACGAGTATTAAACTCGCGTTTGATCATGGCCGTGCCGCCATTGACGCTATTGTGCAATCGGTGGAGGTTCTGCTATCAGGACATCTGCCGGCCACATTAGTTCCTGCACATCGATTACGCGATATTCTCATGACTATTCAGGGTACACTACCCCCCACACTAGCGTTACCTCACGATCCGCAATCTGATTTATTGTTTTATTATGACTTAATTACCGCGATAGCTATCCCGGATAGCATAGGCCTGCATGTTCTAGCCTTCATACCACTTAGATATCGGGACATGACGTTCCAGGTTTATCAAATTCTACGACCTCCAGTTTATTTACCTAATACTACGGCAGCTGCGTATTATAGTTTTACGCAGGAGTATATCGGAATTTCGCTCGATCGCGTCAGTTACATACAGCCCGACGAAAGCGCGCTGCGAGTATGTCTGCGGAAACGGCAACAGGTGTGCGACGTTAAATCACCCGTGTATCCTATATCGGTGGTCACGTCATGCCCTGTGGCGCTATTCCGAAATATAACAGCGGACATAATCGCATTGTGTACTAAACGTGTTACCTTTTATGCGCGACCTACGCCAAGAGCGCAGTATCTGCTGAACGGGCGCTGGTTAATAACGTCTCCCCACCCAGTACGCGTATCTATTAGTTGTCAGTCTCACCCTAAGGCGCAAGTACGGGTGCGAGAATTAGACATTGTGAATCAACAGATTATCACGCTGTATTCAGCATGTAAGGGTGAGTCAAAATATTTTTCTCTCCCGTCATTTTTTCATCACGAATCTGATGCCGAAGCGCTCCCCGTACTTGAGTCTGTCGGGGCATGGGTCCCTAAGGACGTCCCGCATATTTGGGCGGCTTACTATGCTTTACCCGCGGTTCATGAGGCACGCAGAAGCGATCAACTCATACCGAACATTACTGTTCCACGGGAGATGTACAGAGATACCGACTTAGACGTCGCGTATAATGATTTGGTAGCAGCAGTTAAGCATGGCAAACGTATTGCCACGGCTGATACGTATTACGCCTCGGACTCACAGCTGGGTGTCACGCCGCACTCTACAGTTGTCTATTTGTTCCTGGCATTAACTGTGCTGCTGGTAGGAGGGTTTATATTGTAACGGCGGCCGTGAGGCGCGAGGATAGATACATATCCGCGAGGATACCGCGCGGCCGCGGCGGTGATATGCACGGCGCGCTGCGAGTGTGTAATATCTAGCCCGCGTGATATTTAGTGTAGCAATTGTGTGCGTATATGCATTGGTTTAGGGAGTGATATTTGGCGGGAGGAGATGTGAACGGTAGGACGAGCTGACGGTTGTGAGGGAGTAAGCAGGAAAGAAAGGGGCGTGTCAACAGAGAGGGGCAGAGTGGTCCAATCGGGAAGAATCACGTGTAGATGACGTAGGTAAGCAGAGAAGCGATTGGTGGGCCTNACCATGCACCATGCACCATGCACTATGCACTATGCACTCTGGGCTATGTGTAGCGACGTTTCGCTACAGCTCATTAATTAGGCACATTGCCGAGCGGAAAGAGAGTAGGCAACAGCCGGTAGCGGTTGCGACAGGTGGCATAGGTGTCGAACGGTGACTTTAGTCAATGGTCACTTAAGAGAGAGAGAGCGGGGTACGTGGCACGCGACACTATGGGATGCGGCCCTCGCTAAACGGGGGTCGGCAGAATAGGAACCTGGACAGCCTAAGAGGTGACAGGAATATGCCCGGATGAAGGGCACAGGAATCGCCGGCGTATAAAAGGCGAGCGGCACGCGGACACGAGGAAGCCTACTTGCTCTGTCCCCGTGTCCTTACCTGTCCTAGTTGTATTCGTACGCTACGTGTTTGTATTACCTTGTAATGACGAACAATACAGTTGTTTGTGGTATGTTACTTCTCTAGTTGGCGTTTGCTTTATGTCTACCGCATCCTGTACTCCTAGCTAACCTATCTCACCTACCACACCTAAGTAGCCGCACTTACACGCTACACATCTGCATAATCAATCATCAATCATCATCAGTAGCAGCAGCATCAGCAGCAGCAGCATCATAGCAGCATCTCCTGTGACATATCCGTGACGAGATTATGCTATACTGGCTTCGGCAGCTTCCGCCGCATCTGCCGTCAGCGCCGACGTGCTCCGTGACAGAAACATGCGTCTAAACAGAGGAATTGCTCCGACCTGTGATTGGAGAATAAAAATAGACCCCGCCCACTTTTCCATTTTTGGAGGATAAAAATAGAATTCGTGACGTTTCGTTTCACCGGTCATAGCCGCGCGTGCATATTTGCTAATTAATTAGACTAATCGCGCTTCAATAGACTCAAAATTCACAGAGATTAAGGCTAAGACAGGTGTCTATAATAGCTAGTATTTATAGAAATGCAACTCAAATCGTTCGCTCCATATGATAGTTAGTACACGTTCCTACCAGTCATAGCATAGCGTATGCGGCGGGAGTGGGCGGGGTCTATTTTTTTCCTCCAATCACAGGTCGGAGCAATTCTTCTGTTTAGACGCGTGTGTGACAGACGAGTTCAGTCGTCGTCGTCGGCAAACACAGATTTGTCGTGTCGCGTGTCGTCGACGTCGCGCAAATACTGCGATCACTTTGATTCTTTCCGTCTCTCTTCGTTCCTCGCGACATTTTCTTTCCCGATCGACGGATGCGGTGCTGACGGCGCGGCTCCCACGCGTGGTTGCTGACTGTGGTTACTGTGTGTGGTTACTGACTGTACCTCAGCTGATGATGCTCAGTTGATGTTTGCTATGAGTAAGAGGGGTGGTGTAATACATGTATACGATTAACGCGGTGCGTGCAAGCGCGCGTATCTCTGGGTACAAGTAGCTGATACTGCAGATTGACATGCGGGCATTCGTTAGATCGCCTGATTAGCGCGATGGCCTACTTACTACAGCTCAGGGAAGGCAGTGCTACTGTGTTGCTTATAATGAGGTGTTAATGTGGGGGGCAGTGGTGTCCAGGCCACAGCGTGGTAACCTGGGAGTGCTTAATTGGTCGGTCGGCACATCGCGGTATTTTTGCAGTCGTTTGCCTTGCTGTGTGCTTCAGTTGTTGTTGCGTTTGTTGTTGTTGTTGTTGTTGTTGTTGTTGTTGTTGTTGTTGTTGCTGCTGTTGTTGTTCTTCTTCTTGCTGTTGGCGTCGTCATTGTTGTTGTTGTTGTTGTTGTTGTTGTTGTTGTTGTTGTTGTTGTTGTTGTCGTCGTCGTTGTCGTCGTTGTTGTTGTTGTTGTTCTTCTTCTTCGTCTTCTTCTTGTTCTTGATTTCTTGCGTTCACGCGCCAGTATAGCCAGGGGGTTCGCACGCACACACACATACACACACACACGCACACACACACGCGCACACGCACACACGCACGCACGCACGCACGCACACAGAGATGGTTCGCCGCAACGGTATATATATATCGACTGCATTTAAGAAACGGCGCTCCGTCGCAATATGGTATTATTTGTTCTCGTGGCTATAGCAGCTTGTTCGTGGATGACGTGCAGGCGCAGCCTATCCTCACCCTATCCCCGGCTGATAGTCATTGATCTGCTGCTGCTAAATGTATTACGGCGAAATTTGGGCAGCACTGTAGAATGTGATATTATTCCTCGATTGTGGTGATGGTGGCGATGTGCTGGTTACAAGTACAAACCAGCGTGCGTGCACGCACGCGCACACACGCACGCACGCACAGCACGTCAACACACACACACACCACACACACACACACACACACACACACA
>NW_014579487.1:15716-20195 GCF_000485595.1 Priapulus caudatus
GCACACACGCACGCACGCACAGCACGTCAACACACACACACACCACACACACACACACACACACACACACAACACAACACACACACTATTATATATATATATATATATATAAATTGTTATAATATATAAAAATACATGTAACTTTTACTCTATGATTACCTCGCAGGGGTGGCAGGAGGTTATAGTTTTCACCGGCGTGTGTTGCGTTTGTCGCGGGTGTGTTTGTGGTTTTGTGGGTTTGTTTTGTGTACAGCCTACTGCAAAAGTTATTGACGGCATCTGTCATACAATTAACCTAAATTAGCTGAAAATAACCCTAGAACCTAGAGTCAACTTTCCCTTTAAGTGCAATAGTGTCTCTAGGGCCGATCTTCGGGCGGATCAACCAACATTATTCTCGGGATAGTATAGTGTGGTGCACTACGCGCGTAGGCAGGTGATTATGTCGTTCTGTTCATTTTTTTGAGATTTGTAATACCATACTTTTTTAATAACGTTATGAGCTCCTAAATCCGAAAACAAATGTTTCCATTTGATCCGGATATATGTTGTCGGCCATCTAGCGTGCACGAAAAGGAATGTGAGTAATCCAAGTCGACAACACAAGCGATCGGAGCGCCTCGCTCGGGAAATGTCCGCATTTTTACACGCCTTCGAGTTGAATTCGAAATTGGCTTTGCGGCGGTTCATTTGTGAGCCAGGGGAGGGTGCTATTCTGTAGTTTCTTACGCCTCCCCTCCTCGGCGCGTGCGTGGTTCGAATATACCGTTGACATGTGATTTCCTCGTATGAGATGAAGTTTTCGCGCTTGCGTTGTTCTGTGTAGTCGCTACAGCCAGACATAGAACGCCAGACGTTGTCGTTTTTTGTATTGTTTGTATAGCGATCGCCGCCTTTATCGGTTTTCGGATGAAATGTCGCAACGTTTAAACGACGCGTGTCATTGAAAAACGAAGCGCGTTGTTTCTTTTTCACCGCTTAATTGGAAGATTTTCGTGGTTTCCAACCTATCCCGATTAAGCGGTGACCACTGCGTATTCTATATATATATATATATTACATATTCTCAAGAGTGAATAAAACATTAATTTGTTTGCTCCGGCTGTTATTATATAATAATAATATATGAATTTCGTTTTTCATTGAGTTTTGTTTGCCTTAAGAGAAACAATCATGAAATCAATGAACACTCAAAAATCACGAAGATTCTTACGCAACTAAACAAACTGAAAAATAGCCCCAGTGACAAATGTGTGCGTTGTAAATTAAGCTCATTTTTAGTGACCGATTATTTAGCCAGTGTGATAGACGGAACGTTTATTTAATCTCAATAAACTCAATTTATGTAAATACCTAGTTCCCACTGTATACTATATGAGAAAACCCGTTTTATAAGAGAGGAACGATAAATAAAAATTCAAACTCGTAGTTCTCGTTGTTAAATTCGCTAACCTCATTTGTAAACTTATTGTTAAAAAAATACCGAACGCAGCAAATGCTTATTTAACTTTGCCGAAAATTTCAAAGCGGTTGGAACCTTAGGCTTCAACTCAAGTATTTTTCAAGCGGTAGTAATAAATGTGGTCGGCATCATTATATTGACTCGTATAGAAAGCAGATCAAACAAACTTCTAGTTGATCTTCCCTGTCGCTCAGCATTAGGAAATCTTGGGAGAATTCCCCGGTGGTTTTCGTTTGTTCAGTGGATTTGTGCGTTCGTGACGGGCGGGACCATTATCTGTCGATGTCGCTTAGAATGAGGCTGACGGATGATGAGAGGAGGAATCGCATCTCTGAACCTCCGTGCCAGCGAACGCGAGGAAAACATGGTCGTTTGACTTGAAATGGAAGGCCTGCGGCGCAGCTGCACGCGCGCTGCGGGGAAAATGAGATTAACTTGTTCATTGACCACTTACTTCATGGGCATCTCCAGCGTCTTGCCCTCGCAAACATAGGATGGCAAGCCCTTCACCTCGGAGCTTATTACGCCCTCGGGGTGCTAAACGACCGCGATTCACAGCGAAAGTTACTCGGGTTTGTTGGCATCTCAACGGATCGTGCTCGAGCCGAATACAGTTAAAATTCCCTGGACCTACACAGCAACCTAGCACCACAATGTACACAGCAACACACAGCAACACATAGCACCGCACAGCACACACAGCAACACTGCACAAACAGTAACACAATGTACCTAGCAGCAATACTTAGCAGCGATTTACTTCTGAGAGTAAAAAAAAATCGGCATCTAGCGGCATGTTTTGATGTCGCATTAAAGAATAGGCGCGTTCACACTGGCGCGAATAAGCGAGATGCAAATCCCGGTTTTTGTATCGCGATCGAAATACCGAGATTATTACAAGTGTGAACGCAATAATACTTACTAATAATCGCGATCAGCATCGCGCTCCAAATCGCACTTTTGACTGCGATTATTTAGAATTAGCGCGATTATTTGCGTGTGTGAACGCTCGCGCAAATAATCCCGGTATTTTCTATCCCATCATTCCAAGCGAGTGAGCAGACAGCATGCGCAGTGAGCATCATTCCGGCAGTGAGCATGCGCAGTGAGCATCATTCCGGCAGTGAGCATGCGCAGTTCGATTAATAGAATTATCATGCTCGACGATTAGCGAGATATTTCCGCCTGTGTGAACAACGACACAATTATCTCGGTATTTCATCGCGATTAGCATCGCGGTTTTTCTTGTGTGGGAACGCGCCTATTATGTCATCATACGCCAGCGACATTTTCGGTTTAGAAATATCGCATATATGGAATATCGAATATTGGATATCGTATTCTTGAATTACGTAGTGTAGTAGTGATGGGTTGTTTTGGAACATCAATTAAATTAGATTTAATGTAGCGTTGGTAATGCTTACAGTGACACAGCGATAGTATTGATTGCTTAGCAGAGCTAACTTCGCAGACCGAAAAAAAAACATTTATTCTGTTCCGAATCGGGTTCTAGAGTAACAGGGTGACTTATTGCAATTCTGAACATTGCCCTTTATCGTTGGATTGCTTTGGTTTATTGTTAATTAAGTTTATAATTAAGCCAGAGCCTTTTGGCGATGCATAGCTTGATTATTAATATGTGCGAGTAATGGTGTTGCCTAGACGACAAGGAAATACCATTTTCCCTTCACCTAATATCGCAATGAAGGCGGTATCACCCCCTCCCCTCTCTCTCTCTCTCTCTCTATATAAAATAAGTTAGAAACGTTTCATTTAGAAGATATTTCCTGTTCATGCTACATTTGACTTTTTCCGAGATATAATATTCCGAAAATAGTAAGTGAGAAATGGCACCCAGAATAGCGGAGGAGCGAGCAAGCGAACGGAGGGCAAGGCGAGAGGAGAGGGACAGGAGGAACGGGAGAGTAAACGAGAGAGAAGACCGAGAAGAAAACGAGATACGAACCGAGAGTCGTGAGCAGAGAAACAGAGAGCTAGAGAGAGAGAGACGAGAGAGAGCAAGAGAGGAGAGAAGAGAGAGAGAGAGGAGAAGAGAGAGGAGAGAAGAGAGAGAGAGAGAGAGAAGAGAGACGAGAGAGAAAGGAGAGCAGAGAGAAGAAGAGAAGAGAGAGACGCAGAGAGAGAGAGAGGGGGGGAGAGAGAAACAGAAGAACGAAGAGAGAGAGACCGAGAGAAGAGAGAGAAGAGAGAGGGGCGGCGGGAGAGAGAAAACAGAGAGCGAGAGAGAAGAGAGAAGAGAGAGAAGAGAGAGACGAGGAGAGAAAACGAGAAGAGAGCAGAGAGCGCAGACGGAGAGAGAAAAGAGCGAGAGAAAGAGAGAGACAGAGAGAGAGAAGAGCAGAGGGAGCGAGAGGAGAGAGAAAGAGCGCGAGAAGAGAGAGAGAGAGAAGAGAGAGAGAGAGAGAGAAGAGAGGGAGAGAGAGAGAGAGAGAGAGCAGACGAGAAGAGAACGAGAGAGAGAGTAATGGAAGCGAAGTTTTCAAAGGTCTTCATATTAGAAAGGAAATTTCCTAGTTCCTTCCGCACAATCTCTGCTTATATCTTCTGAGCATCATGTAAATTCGCCGAATTAGTAGCTGAGAGAATCGACACGAATAGGCGAGAGCGAGCAAGCGACAACGAGAGAGAGGCGAGGAGGGAAGGAGAGAGGTAAGAGAGAGAAACCGAGAGCGAGCGATAGAACGAGAGTGTGAAGAGAGGAAACAGAGCAGAGAGAGAAGAGAGGGGAGGAGAGAAACCAGAGAGCGAGAGAGAGAGAGGAGAGAGAGAGACAAGAGAGAGAGAGAGAGAGAGAGAACGAAGAAGAGAGAGAGCAGAGAAAGAGAAGAGAGAGACGCAGAGAGAGAGACGAGAGAGAGAGAGAAGAGAGAGAGAGCCAGAGAGAGAGAGAAAGAGAGAGAGAGAGAGATTGAAGAAAGAGAAAGAGCGAGAGAGAGGAGAGAGAGACGACGAGAGAGAAGAGAGAGAGAGAGAGATTGAAGAAAGAGAAAGAGCGA
>NW_014579487.1:23759-32884 GCF_000485595.1 Priapulus caudatus
TGTCTGTCTGTCTGTCTGTCTGCCTGTCTGTCTGTCTGTCTGTCTGTCTGTCTGTCTGTCTGTCTGTCTGCCTGTCTGTCTGTCTGTCTGTCTGTTCATCCGTCTTCAGGAGACGGGGTTGCGTAGCTTTCATGACGCTGCTATAGGCTGTTGCATGGTCAGGGATATCGGAGGGGCTGGCGCAGTCTCGCATCGTATGCGCGTGTTATCGCTTGCTCCTTGCAAGCTTCACAATCGATGCGTGCGCGTATGTGTGTGCGTGCGCGCCTGCCTGACTGCCTGTGTGCAGGAGCGACGACGGCTGTAACGACGTGTGCGCAATGTTGTCTCGTTGATAGAGAGAGAGAGAGAGAGAGAGAGAGAGAGAGAGGCCAATTTGTGTGAATGCATGGCGCTAGTCAGTCACACTCGGCTGTAGCTTGCCCATCGTGCAGACCGTGCGTGCGTGCGTGCGTGCGTGCGTGCGCGCTCCGTGAGTGGACGCGGCACTCCCGACGACACCGTTGCCGATCTGTCGCACCGACGTCCGCGCGACGGCCGACGACACGCGTGAAATGCGAAGATTCGTCGTCGGGTTGCAATGGTTGTGTCGCGTGTCGTGTCGCGTTGTTTTCCCGCGCGCACCGCTGTGTTACTGTGTTGATTTAAATCGTAACGTATAGCCGTCGTCCTCGCCGTGCGGTAGTACGCGCGTGTGCATGCGTGCGTGCGTGCGTGCGTGCGTGCGCGCGCGTGTGTGTTTAATAATGCTGGTGATGGTGGCGGGATGTCATCCGCTGCTGCTGCTGCGCGCCGTGAGTCATGCTAATTCAGTCGTAGGTTTGTCGCCTAGCTTCAGTTATTGACCTGGCATCGGTGATTGATTGAACTGGACAGCGAAATTGACCTGGATTCAGTGTATATCATGGCTTCAGTGACTCGGCTTCAGTGAGTGAGTGACGCGGCCTGAGTGTATGGCTTGGCTTCAGTAAGTGATTGACCCGGCCTGGGTGTATGACTCGTATTCAGTGAGTGATTGACGCGGCCTGGGTGTGTGACTTGGCTTCAGTTACTGATACTGCCCCCCCCCCTCATTAAGCCGCCATATGTGATTTTGGCATGAGAACGAGCACGTCTTGCGCTGAGAGAGAGGACGGAAGTGAGGAAGCGGCTGAATGAGAAAGCCAGGGAGTCGTGAAAGCGGTATAGTCAGTGAGAGAGCGAGTCGAGACTGATCGCGGACAATTAGTGTGCCCACGTCGGATACAGCAGCAGAGATGCTGGCCCGAGATGGCGTGCTGTGTGTTACCATGGACACGCCAAGAGTGAGTGAGTGAGTGAGTGAGTGAGTGAGTGAGGTGAGTGAGTGCGTGCGTGCGTGAGTGAGTTGAGTGAGTGAGTTGAGTAAGTGAGTTGCGTGAGTGAGAGAGTGAGTGAGACAGAGAGAAAGACGAGTCCGGCCTCACTTGACGTTGTGTTGACGCGAGAAAGGAAGAACCATTTGGTCAGACCTGACACAATCTTTCGCGTCTCCCCCCGTCACTCTGCTACGTCGATCGCGCGAGATGCCTGAGGGTACGGATGGATCATGCTGCCCTGGCGTACGGGGATCACCACCGATGTACGCGAACAACGATAACGATCCGGTTTTGATTCTACGGCGTAAAAACAAAAAACAAAACCCGAGTACTGACCATTCTACTGCGGAATCCGCGGCGACGCCGGGATGCAGGTTCGAAATTGGCCATTTAGGTGTGCGCTCGTTATTGAAATGACTGTCATCAAGAGAATACGTGAGGAGTGGCACAGCATTGACATCCTGTTTACGACGAGGGGTCGTGCGCGGTGATGCATGCGTGAGAGTGTGTGTAACCGTATCTCACGTATTGCACACACGGGAGATCCAACATCTGCAATGTTTAGCCTCCTCAAAATGAAGGTACACTTCGTAGACCTCCGATCTTATTATCAGGAGTAGATAATAGGAGTAGATAATATCCCTATTATCTACTCCTGTTATTATGTATATATGTGTAATAAACCCTTTCTACGTTCATCTGAAATGTCAATTAGTGCGCACACAGACCATTTAGATATTATATCTAATCTCTCTCTCTCTCATCTCTGCCCTCTCACTCTCTCTCTAGGGGTCGTAGTCTCTCATCTCGTCTCTGCTCTCTCTCTCTCTCTCTCCTCTCTCTCTCTCTTCTCTCATTGTCCGTCGTTTCTCTTTTCTTTCTCTCTCTCTCTCCATCTCTCTCATCTCTCTCTCTTCTCTTATCTCGCTGTGCTCACCTCTCCTTCCTCTCCTCTCTCCTCTCGACCTTCTCACTCTTCTCTCGTACACGCTCATCTCTGCCTCCGGTCCCTCCCCCGTTAATCGTCCTCTCCTTCTTCATTCCCNAATGCTTGTGTGTTCGCCGTGTAGGAAGCCGCTACTCGTGCGCGGGCCACGCTAGACGCTCCGCCCGTGCCGCCATCTACCGGTGCACGTAGTAACTCCGGCCCTCTGTTGGTGACTCACTGGTGTTAAATAGTATAGCGTCAACGCGGTGTCACGTTCACTCACCTTTGGTGACACGTGTGTGACGCACGATTTTTCTGCCTGTCACGGTACATCTGTCCGTCGTTGGTGCCATCTGCTGCTTTCGCACTCGTGACTCCAACTACGAAGATGAGGAAAACACACACACGCACGCACGCACGCGCACATACACACACACACACACACACACACACACACACACACACACGCACGCACGCCACCACGCACGCACGCAACGACACACAGCGGAACACACCACACACACACACACACACACACCACTGTACACACAACACACAAAACACGCACACACAACCACACAACACAACACACACTCACACACACACACAACAACCACACACACACACACACACTACACACACACTGTACACACACACACACACAGCAGCGCACGCACGCGCACATTACGGCAAACACACACACACATACAACACACACGACGCGCGCACGCGCACGCACGCCAACGCCGACGCGCGATGCAGTACTTGCAATTGTTATCACAAAATATACCTGTGATACACTAGCCTCTACAAATCACACGTAATTTGAGTTTTACATTCATACCGCCTGGCCTTCACACAAACCAATCCTCAGGATTATATTCGCTTCAGTCCATGTGTCGACGTGGGTGTTATATATCGTGTCAGTATGGCAGCCACAAACACTGCACGTTCATCAATGTTGTGATCCGGCTGGTATAAATTTGATCAACTTTATATTATGATATATATTGTAATGTATTGTGCTGTGTGTGTGTGTGTGTGTGTGGTGTGTGCGTGCTGTCAGTCTGCACGCGTGCCCCGCTGCCGAGCTCCCGCGTGCGTGCGTCCCTTGCTGTGCGCGCCTGCTGTGGTGCCTGCCAAGGGGCCCCCAGTCGTGCGCCTGTTCGCTGGTAACAACGCTGCCGTGTAGCAAGGAGTTCGCCGGCAATGTGGTCTGTGCTGTGTGTGTGTGGCTATTATATAACATATATATACATATGTATTTCAGGCAGCGGCTGCTCGATTTCTTATCTTCAGAGATTGACGCATGGTGATCGCCCGGCAGCGCCTCCACCAGTCTTACGACAATCTCTTTCCTTAATTATTGCTATTTTTTACCTGCCCTACTTGAATCTCGAGTTCAACAGTAAAGGGCAAGTGAAAAAGCTTAATAAAATAGGTGCTGTTTATAATAAGTTGTGAATGATTACGACACTGTTTATCTGAGACTGTGCCCATTGCTGCCTGGTTCTTCTGGTTAACTACTCGCTTGCAGAACCAACAGACTTGCGTTTCGTCGCGAGCAGCTTTCGCTGAAAATGCTTGTTATCAGCTACAAAAAGTTGTAAACGATTACAGGGATATTTGCCTCCTTCAGCAATAAATTGTGTGTCTAAACTGCAGTAACACGAAATTCTAGTAAAACTCCGGCTAGCAAAGAAGTCCTTTCGTACAGCTGTTCCGTGTACATTGAATTGCAGGATGATTAACAGGCACTGAATTCATTCTGAAGGCATACAGTAGGCATGGATAACTAGGAGCACCGGAGAGCGCAGACCTCCGCAAGGGACTGAATTGTCTCACTCGTAAAAAATTTTTTATTTAATTCATTAATTACATTTAAATAATTGATTGGATCCGTGATCACCACAATAGTGTAATCAATTTTCTAAGTTCCCCATTTCTGACCCTATCCTGAAAATTTAATTAATTAATTAATTAATTCATGTAATTATTCGGATCACCACTAAAAATGTAATAATTCTAAGTTAAACCCATTCTGACCTATCCTGAAAATTTATTAATTAATTAATTAATTAATTAGATCCGGATCACCACACAAAATCTAATACAATTCTAGTGAGCCACTTCTGACCTCCATCCTAAAAATTTTTATTGCTACAATCCGTCTATAACTTTTTTTAGTTTAGGCTGTCACAAGAACGTGCTTCTACAAACCCACAAACGAACAAGACACTCAAACGAAAAAACACACGCCGGTTGAAAACATAACCTAGCCTGCCAACCCCTTGGCGAGTAGTAATTAGTCTTTGCTGCCGCCCCTTTATAAACATGGTTGCGTCTCTTTGAAATAACTGCTGGGCATACTTTCGCGTTATGTGTATATGTTTTGATTCTATCTATGTGTGTTGATTTAATTGGTAACTATTGTTTTGACAAGGATCACGTTATTTTAAATGTAGTATATTATTATAGAAGATGCGTTTTAGTTGTCAGTCTGATCTAATTTTACGAACCAACATTGTACGTAAGTTATTAATCTATGACTTACCATGGGACATATTATTATTTAAATATCAACAATTTCAGTTATACTGCCTTGATGGATATCTTGCTTTGCAAATATATTTTAATGTAAACGTTGTAAAAAACGGTCCGAACAATATTACTTTGGCCAGTCAACGGCGACGACGTCTATGGCAGGCGAGGTGCGACATAAATGGTTATTTAGTGACAGTCATATATTCGCAATTAATGTCTATCATATATTCTATTTAGTGATAGTCATTAAATCAACCAATCAGATACAACTTATTTTTCTCAGGCAATCATAGCATGGAATTATGTCAAACACTAAATTGATTTAATGATAAGACACTAAATGATTTAGGTGTTCTGTCCACTAAATCATTTTTAGTGTCTGCTCATTAAATCCCCGTTGCCTACAATCAGACCGAACGCTTACAAGTCCGCTACGGCGGCCGCATAGGGCCTACTTCCGTATACAAAATTATAGCAGGCTATAGAACGCGTCTCCTCCCGGTACTCCTGTCTGCTCTCATCACTACTCTTGCATTGCACTGTGACATGGCTAGCGAAGAACCAGTTCGTAGGCGCCTACATCACTACATGCCACGAACGAATGTGCGCGTAGCGTTTGATACATAAACATGGCGCCAACATGGTCTATTGAACACTAAAACATGGCGCCGCCGCGATGGTAGAGATTTTTGTACGCGAAGTAGCTTGGCGCCGCCTAGGCGGATCTTTAGGTAACGGTTGGCCTCGTGATTGGTAGCAACGGGGATTTAAATGACAGGACACTAAATGATTAGTGAGCAGGACACTAAAGTCATAGTGATCTATCGATTCAAATCATTTAGTGCTCTATCATTAAATCATTTTTAGTGTCTTTGACAATGATTAGCCAGTCACGCCCTATGATGCGCTGATTTAATGACTATAGCACTAAAGAGAAAATATATGATAGACATTAATTGCGGAATATATATGACTTTCACTAAATACCATTTATCTGTTCCCACCTCGCCTGCCAGTAACGTCGCAGCGCCATTTGCCAACATTAGCCATAGCTGGCGAATTGTAGCGCGATGCCTGCGAGCCAAAGTGAAGCATGTAGATAAGATTTTACTATGCCCACACGTGCGTCAGCCTGGCCTGCTCCAGTTGAACGTTGACTAGTTTTGCCAATAAACCTATTATCTAATCTATCTATCTATCTATCTATCTATCTATCTATCTATCTATCTATCTATCTATCTATCTATCTATACCCTCTTGCGTCATGCATAGCTGCAGTAGCCTACTTCCTTGCGTTACGACAAAATGTAAATTCGCTCGTACGTAATTCGTTAAAAGTTACGGCCGCTTTACTCGCGATGCGAAACGCATGCTTGCCTTCGCGTTCAAGCTTGCCTTTTCCACTTTTCAACTTTTAAAATGTTGTTTTTTGCAACCAAACACGCCCTCTCATGTGTGATTCACCTTGCGCAATTTTGCGTTTGCGACGTTAGTATTACTTGGCAACGCAGTAACTTTCGTTAAGGTGGGGCAGTGCTGTAGGCGGCATACGTGCGCGCCTGCCCTCGTCAGTCGAGCAGTCGGTCTGCGCATGTCTGTGCCAACGAGCTCTGGAAATTAGCGATGCTTGTGATGTGAAATATTTGAAATTTTCTTTCGCGTGATGCAGATGAAGATATTCGTCCTAATATGGCAAACAAGCCCTCAGAATTTGTTTTAAATAAGAGCTTTAAGTATGTGTGGGTGTGTTTGTTGCGGCGCCGCGCCGTGCGTGTCGTTGTGTTGGGATGTGTTGTGAGCTGCGCGCTGCTCGGCTCCGTGCAGTGCGGTGTGAGTGAGTGTGTTTGTGTGTGTGTGTGGTTTGTGTGTGCCTGTGCTGAGTTGTGTGTGTGTGTCGCGTGCGTGCGTTGGCGTTGCGGTGCGTTGTGTGGCTGTGTGTGTGTGTGTGTGTGCTTGGCTGGGCGCAGCCGTTTGTGCATGCTGTGTGCGTTGCGTGTGTGAGAGCGCCACTTATGCTGGTACCAGGTGCGCATATAGGCACGCAATATTTGCTAAGCTGCTAGATGAAATGCCGCGTCTTCACGCTCGACAAACAAACTAGTTTCTGCGCAATTGAAGATTCGTGTGATAGGTATTCAGCGAGCGAGTTAGACCGGCGCCAGCGTCGCTAGCGCTGCCTCTCTCACACGCGCGTGTTCTTTGATGTTGCAGGTGTTGGAAACATTAAAAGACTACACCGACACAACACAGAGTCCAGAGGCTGTAGAACTACACAACATACTTACGAAGCCACATTTTAAGGTGAGAATAATTAGGTGATGTTAGCCGTGCAACATTAGTTATTAATTAGGTGTAACGAATCAAAAATGGGATAGACATACATTCAAGTTATTAATTTGTTATTGCATTAGTTGTGCTTATTAATTTTATGAAACTCAGTGATCAACGACAGTGCAATACTTCTAGGAGAATTTCAGCAAACCGAGAAGACTCTCTCTAAATTCGATATTACGATCAAAACTGGAAATTTAAAATTTCCCGTTGGAATTTTAAATGAGCCTTGCGAGCTTTCGTAAGAATATTAGCGTGGGAATCTATCGGTGATGTAAACAGATGGGACGTGATGGCATTCAGACAGATGTTCTTCTGGGCAATCAGTATAGATAATAGCAAGTGTACATAATAGAGATACATACTCTATTATGTACTCTTAATATACTCTTAATGTACACCAAGAGCTAATAATACCTTATAGGTATTACCTAATACGGTCAGTAAATAGGTGGTATAGAAATATAGGAATAGGTAGTATAGGAATATAGTAGGTAGTAATAGGTAGTACATACCTAATAGGTATTATTAGATTATGAAAATGTAACGAAGCGTTGATGTTATTCGTTTCAAAGTGAATTTGTTGAAGAGATGAAGAAGGGAAACTCCAAAGTCCAAGCAGTTGTGTTTAGCAAATAGTATTCTTGTTTCTCAAAAGTCGCACCCCCGTGCGTGCGCACAGAGGCACGCATCCGCGTGACCCGCACACTCTCGTCCGTTCTCCTCTTTCAACCAAGAACCTTCCATTTATACGTTTCTAGCTAACAAAGAAATCAATCGCGCGCGCGGACAACCACACCCGCTGCACACATGCACAACAACTGACTCTCAACCGTTTCTCGTCTCCATCATCCATACTACATCAAACGCGCTGCCGCCGACTAACCCATTATGCAACCACCGTCGCGACATTTCTAATCACCCAACTACTATTTCTAACATCTGCAAACCACAGTTTACAATAATACTCGCATACTTTCATATCGGTAGTTACTCAGGCGATGGCATATTCATTTCATATATCAGTCATATTGTCACTGCGTTCGCGCTGCAGCTTTGTCGCTCGCTTCGAATTCATTTCGGGATATTTGCATTCCGCCGATTCGCATCTAAGCTGCCCGCTTATCCGCGTGTCAGCTGCTATGGCAACACGTCTCTCTAGGGCAGCAGATTTCTGTAACACTACACTAGGCTAATACGCAGCTTCGCTGCTGTCGCGCGACTGCGGCTTTAGCTTGCCGCGGCGTATCATGTGAGCTGAAGATGCTAGCTGCCTGTGTGTGTGGGGTGTGTGTGTGTGCGTTTGTGCGGTGTGTGTGTAGTTGTGTGTGTGTGTGTGTGTGTGTGCGTGCCGGTTTTTGCGTGGGTGGTGCCATGCTGCGTGCGTGCGTTGCGTGCCGTGCCGCGCGTGGTGGCGTGCGTGCGTGGCGGCCCGAACTGCTGTGCAGGTGCTGTGCGTGTGCCAGTATGTGTGTTGCGTGATGTGTTGACGAGTCGCGACAGCGCTGCGCTGATGTGCGTGACGTGTGTGCTGGCGCTGAGCCTTAAGCATAACACTGCAATTGACGGCGGGAGTGTGAAGGAATTAGGGCTGCCTTGATTCATCTTCTCTGGGAGTAGAGAGAGCAGGTTAGACAAAGTTGACTTAAATCGATTTCACTGATAAGCTTTAACACCGATAGTATTATAAATACACGTAGTATATATATATATATAGTATTATAACGTTGGATATATAATCATGGAGTTTGGTACGTTGAAGATATGACACGCGCACGGCTACTATACTATATAAGCTGTATATCAGCTGCAGGTGCGTAAGGGAGTTTCGTGGGAGTAGGCGTATGTGTATCGCCTCAGATGCCCAACCGCTCTGCTTAGCTGCTTATAGCTGCAATGTGAACTGCTTAGCTGTGTTAGCTGTAGCTTAGCTGTGCTTAGCTGTGTTAGCTGTGCTTAGCTGTGCTTAGCTGTGTTAGCTGTGC
>NW_014579487.1:33034-33469 GCF_000485595.1 Priapulus caudatus
TCTCTCTCTCTCTCTCTCTCTCTCTCTCTCTCTCTCTCTCTCTCTCTCTCTCTCTCTCTCTCTCTCTCTCCTCTCTCTCTCTCTCTCTCTCTCTCTCTCTCTCTCTCTCTCAGTCATAAACCACAACCACAGCGCGACACAAAAATAAAACCGTGTTATTTTATCAAACTACCAACTCTGATCGCAGAGAGAGAGGAAGAGAAACGAGAGAGAGGAAGCTGTGATGAGAGGTGGCATCGCTGTTTTTCGCATCTTTCTGATTGCCGTTCTTTCATCTTCTTCTTTCATCGGAGCGTATCGCTTTCCGTACTCACGTGCCGCGGTGACTAAATAAACACATTAGCACGCGGGCCAGCAATTGGCCGCCGCTGCCGCCGCTGCCGCCGCGCCGCCGCCGCCGCCGCCGCTGCCGCCGCCGCCGCCGCCGCTGCCGCC
>NW_014579487.1:35126-35634 GCF_000485595.1 Priapulus caudatus
GTATATATTAGAGGGGTTGTTAAACTGTGAATGAAAGAATACGTCACGTACAAACTAAACTAATAATAATAATTATTATTATTATTATTATTATAACAATAACCCCACAATCATTAAAGTTCTAACACCCCTCTATATTTCCAAATCAATATATAGCATGGACAACACACATATAATTTTCTATACGATCGTGAGCATATATATTAAATATAAATATATATATATACATATATATCATGAACAACACATCTTTATCGTTTATAGTTTGATTGTTAGAAGTTCAGCTCTATTTCCGCTGGCAGTACATCTTCACTCTATTGCTGTAAAATTGCTCGCTTCCAATTCATCGCTCATTTCAACTGCAGCGTGCTTGCGTGCGTGCGTGCGTGCGTGGGTGATGTGTGCGGTCGTGCGTGCGTGCTTGCGTGCGTGCGTGCGTGCGTGGGTGATGTGTGCGAGCGTGCGTGCGAGCGTGCGGGCGTGCGTGCGGGCGGGCGGGCGGCGAAAT
>NW_014579488.1:0-994 GCF_000485595.1 Priapulus caudatus
GGGAGGCCATACCGCTGAACGACGATGAGTTGTGGGCATGATTGATGAGGTATGAAGTGACATCGGCGCAGGCGCGTCAGAAACAACCGAGAAAGCACGTCTGCTTAAGTGTTGTAATGGCCGCCTCGTCCGTAATGGCATGGCCGTAATGGCCGTAATTGACCAGTCGCCATTAAACAGATGACTGATTCATCAATGACGATGAAGCGATAGTCTCTGTGCGTGTCTCTCTCTCAAAAAAATGTCGGCTAGGCGGCTCTGTGTTTCAGTCGTTGAATTTTGGTGAGCCGGTATCGCTTGCAATGCGAGAGTGAAAGAATTTGTCGCCTTACAGGCGAGAGTGGAAGAATTTGCCGCCATACGGGCGAGAGTGAAAGAATTTGTCGCTATACCGGCGAGAGTGAAAGAATTTGTCGCAATAAAGGGCGCTTATTTCGCCACAATGCTGCTGAAAATTGTTAAGCGCATGCTGCGCGAAACGGGTTATGCGACGAACGTGGTTAGAGATTAGAGGTAGATTATTCGAGTAACAATGATATCAATTGCGCACGCGTCTCACACGCGTTGCAGACGCTCGTACACACACACACAGGCACACGCTGCCGCACACGCACGTGCAGTTGCGCACCCACGCGTTGCAGGCGTACACCCACACACACACACACACACACACGCACACAGGCGCACACACGCTCACACACGGGCGCACACAGGCGCTCAGCCGCTCACACGCACGCACACACAGGCGTATAAACGCACGCTCACACACGGGTGCACACAGGCGCTCACACGCACGCACACACAGGCGTATAAACGCACGCTCACACACGGACGCACACAGACGCTCACACGCACGCACACACAGGCGTATAAACACACGCTCACACACGCGTGCTCACGCACAGACAAGCGTACACACGCACACTCAGGCGCTCACACGCGCACACACAGGCTCTACACACGCACACACAGGCTCTACACACGCACACACAGG
>NW_014579488.1:2819-15319 GCF_000485595.1 Priapulus caudatus
TCGTCAAAATAACACGGGGAAAGTTTATTAATTCGACTAATACTGCAACATGGTTTCAGCATTTTACCGTTGTACGCTCTCCTTCTTTATATGCTCTTGATATCATCCATGTTTGCTGTTATCCTAGAATCATTTCTATATGCAAAATAAATGGAATTGGCAATTTAATTTGAGACATGCATGAAATTGTTCATAAACTACTATTATATACATCAGTATAGGCCAAACAATATAGACACTGTGTTTGGGATCTCCCTAAATACCCTGAGAAAATATGCCAGTCCTAAACTTTACCTTGCAATTTTTTTTCTCTTGTAAAAAAAATAGTTATTATTTTTCTGATTTGAGCAGCCAGAAATCCAATTTAGAATTTCAATGGAAACGTTTTGCTCTTATTGTTTTACGTTTACTTTCACATAAGTAACGTAAGAAGCTGTCCTTATCTATAGTAATTACTTTGACCTAAAAAGTGTTAACACATGTACTAAGAGTAAATTTTCATTAAAAATACTAAATAATATAAAAAAAAGTATTGTTCCTACTCCTACTTCCAGGTATTTTATACTCCAGAGATATACATTAAGGGGTATTAGAATAGAATAGAAATAGAATCAAAATAGAAATCGTGTCACAAACTGATATGCTCACTATACAGCTCATAATATTCTACAACATGTGATACACAGATTACTGTAAAAAAATGAAGCTGCTGAAAAGAACCTTAGTATCTCTATAACAGAAGGTATAATCATGTAAAATAACGTGCGACCACTGAACTGTTTTTCTTGTCGATTCATAACACTATGACAAATAATATGTAAAGTACTCAGTAGGCCGAGTTACATAAACAGCAGCAATCAGAAATACCTGCACAAGCTTGCCTAATGTTTACAATGTTTTGCTTAATAGAACTGTGCTCTGCTGCCTGAGTGCTTCTCTATGGTTTTAAATGGTTTTGTTTTTAACAACAAATCATTCTAAATATACAATATGGTGCAGTCTACACTATTAAAGGTGTTAATATTACGAATTGTTTACAACTTATTTGCTGTGAATGGAGTGAAAGACATCTGCCAGGTTCTGACATTGGCTCTGAATGTATGCAGAAATACATCTCATGGTAATAGACTTTGTATCTAGACTTTAGCAAACAGGGTTACCATGAATTATTATTTTAAGTTGTTTGAAAAACAAAGTTCAATTTCTGGTGGAATTTCAGTTTTGCTCGTTCCCTGTATCTGATACTCTTTTTTATTAAAAAAAATCATTTCAGAACATGATGTGTTGTAATGATATTACTACGTGCTTACAAGCTAACGTGCTGACATGCACCGGAAAGTTAATTGAAAATAAATCAAAATCTAATACGAACACGCATAAAAATTGGAGAAAATTAGAAAACTAAACCTTCCAATCCCACGTAACACAAAAACTTATTGCAGGTACGTGGACACACAACTACTCACAGCTTGCACTCCCTCCTCAGATAATATAATGTAGAAATAGCAGATCAATGGTCTCATATTTTCACGTGGGCATTCATACCGCTAGCTCCTTACTCAACAGTGAGTTCAAATAGCTCCAGCTCATCAAACTCTGCATTGAGTTTCTCGTAGTCCTGTTCAACACTGACCTAAAACAAATTAAAGAAGACATTACTGTATGGCACAGGTATTGTTTGATGACGCTGACTACGTTGAATGAAGCGTCTGTTAATACTCGGGATGCACCAGATATCATCTGGAATGTTGAAGTTCTGGGGCCAGAATCAGAACCGGCTGGAAATTAAAAAAGGAACTTTAACTGGACATAAACATGCCAGTTTTGGTATTATATCATGCACAATTACTTCACTCGAATGAACTAGCATTAGCAGGCATGTCACTCAGGGGTGTAGGGCAATGCAGTTCTAATTACAGGATGGTTGGTAGGTGTCTGCTGCTTTCGGTACAGGAGAAATTCTACCTAATGAGGGTGATTTAATAGATTGCATAGGAACAGATTACAGTTAGGCAGGAAGCACAATGCTAAAATTATAATTGCCTGCCAGTAAGACTTTTCTTGTAACAATGAAAGTGTCAATGACACTGTAGCTCACCACAAAAAGGACACAAATGAGTGAGTAAGAAGAAGTCAGTTTTAATTGAGCAACCATCGACGTACATTATAGAAACGATTGCCATCTGTATATCGCAATAATAATTTATAAACGAAAATGAATCACAATTTGTGACCGTAGATGGCGTTATACCCGCTTTGTAGCGATGGCGCTTGAAATAAATAGGTTATGCTGCGTTCCGACATGTTTTGTAAATCTTTACTCTAATATAGACAGTTTAACGGCAGAGTGGAGAGGAAATACCAATTTTGCATTAAAGATATTGTCAATGAAATCTTGTAAAACGAACCAGACGAGTGTGACACCACAGACTGTTTGTGTTTATATAATATGCTATATAATTGCCAAACCCTACCTAATTTGCATAATTTTTTTTAAATATCAAAACCCCTAGCCCTTATTCATTCACATACCAAAAACGAGCAAAATCCGTTGAACCTGAACTGACTAATGGCAATTCCCATCTCCATACCAGCGACTATATAATCTGTTACTCTTGGCACTGACCACTCTAAAAACCATTGCTGCATATATTGCCGTGTGTTTGTTGAGCACGAATGTGAAAGAGAGGACTCGTAGATTCACGAGGTAAGCTGTTACAAAATATGGAACTTTTAGTCCCATGGCAAATATATAAGGAGATGAATATTTCTTGAATTCATATCCAGTCCGATCTACGTCTTGCACCACTTTTATTTATACAGTGTCTTCGTTTAAAATAGTTTCTATTAATTTTACTTGACCTGCCACCTTGTAAACCTGACTCCAAACGTTTCCGTACATCTTGGTTTACAGACAAATATATCGATCTTCACCTATAAACGAGGTGACGACGGAATGCACACAAAAAATATGCATTCTCAAGGATTGAAGATAAATGGGCATCTGTTTGTCACAGCAGTGCTGGTAAGAATTAATAATTCATAATCAGAACGATAGATTCTCGATTCAGTAGCTCGTAAACGCTTGGGTTTTGTAAAGAAATCTAATACATGCACGTGCAGTATATGTGTCCTCCTGTTTTATTTCCACTCTGATTCACAGTTAGCAACACTCGTACTGGCCGCAGTGCAGGCTTCTGCGTCAGCAAACGAGGTTAACGTAAGAGTGAAGCGGTCCTCTGGAGAACTCCTGCATCGTGCTTGCCATGTCGCATATCACCTACATGACCTTTTTCACTGCGACTGTGGTTTTTTTTCAATATGGGTAGTGCAAGACGCAAGCGAAATGTGACTAGCTATATTTGCTCGCAAGTATGTGGGTTCATATATCCCAACTGCGGTAGGTCTTGATCATTATGGGATGTTGATGATAACATCTGTAATGATGGTAACAACGTCATATAGACTATAGAGAATATTCATCCCACGCATTACGCCCACATTCACAAACACACACACACACACACACACACACACACACACACACACACACACTCACACACACACACACACGCGCGCGCGCACGCACGCACGCACGCACACACACACACACAGACACACATATATATACCCACGCTCATACACGCACACAGACATACCCTCGTGCACGCACGCACGCACGCACGCACGCACGCGCACGCACCTGCCAGGCTTGCCGAACGTTCGCTGGGCTATGGCGGGGTAAGGGTAGCGCACGTGAGCTCTGTATTCGGGCCAGCGTTCCTGCATGATGGACCAGCAGCGAGCGAGAACAACGCCCGTGTAGCAGCTCACCAACGCTGTCACGACGATCATCACAAGTCCGATCCAACCTGTGCGAGGGAGGAGGCATCAACAGCTCACAATCTCTGTTAGGATATATATATATATATAAATGTATGTATAATATCAGGAGTAGATAATAGGGATTACCTCTATGATGATTATAATTCCCTATTATCTACTCCTGATAATATATATATATATATATATAAATATATATATATATATATAATATACAAACACACACGCGCACGCACACACACGCACGCACGCACACCCAAACACAAAACACACAACACACACGTATATATATAATATATATATATAATATATGTATATACTAATATTGGCTTGTACTATATTTATATTGACAACTTAACGGCAATGTTTTATGGGCTTTCTTGCCCACACAACATGTAAATTGACTAATTCACATCATAAACTTATTACATTTATCTTTTTTAGCAGTTTATTCGTTAGCTGAATTTTTTCATTTTGTTCTCTCAATAAAAGATGTGTACCGCAAAAGAGCGAATAGTTGCGATTTTTGAGCATTTAAGAAAAAAAGTGGAAAAAATTAATGCAACGAATGTCACGATGACAAAGACATGTCGTAATTCACATGGTATACCTGTGATACGATACTCACGCTGATACTGTTACTCACCTGTGTTTGTCGATTGGCTGCCGTAATGCAGCTACCTGTCCCGCTATTCTTCACCCACGATGAACAGAAGCACGCCGTAAACAACAGATCAGGCTTCCGTTGCGGCCCGCCGTCTTGCTCGTATTCGTCATCGCCATCGTCATCGTCGTCGTCGCCCGTCATCGTCGTCGAGCAACATCCAGGAATAATGTCGGCCGTCGAACATTTCACAAGTTTCCAGGATTCTTCATCGCAGTACACAGGTTGCATTGATTTGTTCAAATTAAAATCACGCAAGCCGAGTGCTTTTGCGCATAGCATTGTATTCCGACACACACGAACGCCACACACGCGCACGCACACACACAGCACACACGCCCGCGCCACCGCAGCAACCTACGCACGCCACGGAATCACGTTGGAAGAGATAGTTAAATTTTTGCTCCGTTAGATTTGTAGGTATTCTATGGTAAATTCCAGGCATGCAATGTTAAGAAATCTCCGAAAGTAAACAAGTACGCATATAGTATTGGCGTATTGCACATAATATATTACCACGTGACGAGAATAATTGCCGCCCCCTTGGAACAATCACGTGCCGTTTCTATTCGACACGTGACGGCGAATTGGTTTACGACAAACGATCAAGATTGCTGAAGATAAATATGACGTTTCATACGAAACGTCATAAAGACTGCACATGTAACGCAACTTCTCCAGTGTAAATACACGTATCTGTTATTGATCTATATTTTGGTATTTACGATGCGTAGGGTATAATATTCTAATCATCTCTGCCGCGCCTCAGCGGGTTGTAGAGTGCACCAGGCGGATTGTATTTTCCGTCTGCCTTCAATAGACGCTACATTCTTGAGCAGATATTGTGCATAGGCATGAGTCTGGCTACACTAATGTAAACTGAAAAATCGGGAAATAGCAGCGGCTTTATCAAGTAGGTATTAGGGATAGTGATATCTCATTTCAAACTATTGCCTGAGTTTTTCTTCTGTAAATTCTAAAGTATAGTTTCAATGTAGTTACTGATCGCATTCATTTTAGAAGGAAATGGCTGGAAATTGGCCATAACTTATATACTTATACTTATATTATACTTACAAAGGCAACTCACGCCGTCTATTGCGTGAATTTTAATTTTATTGTTTTACGTTCCAGTCAGCCTGCGCTCCTCCTGCTTACTAAACATCGCGTGACAAATTTCGTATCAATCTACGCGCACGAATATCGCTGTACAATTTTTAACAAATACCATTTTATTCGGCAGATAGTCTAGCATGCACCATCATCATGTGACGCTATGCTACAGTGTACATTATAGGAAAACTCTGGCGAAGCACTCCACGCGCTTATCAAAGTGCAGTATAATGATTAATGTAGACCTACTGTTTCATGGTCGAACTGATGCTGAGTGCCCCCTTTTTCAAAATAAAAAATATAATTTTCAAGACAAACTAATTACAATTCATTTAATAAAGCATTGGACATAAGGTAACGTTGAATTATAACGTTACTTGAACTATGTGCTGTTTGCCTATGTTATGTTTCGCCAATACATACGAGAAGAGAAGCCAATCAGAGAATTATATACCATGATGTGCAATGTTGCTTTTAATCTTAGTTCACTACGCCACGAACAAGGTTTACAAGCCACTGTCGCGTCTGGAGCCCAGGGAGCCGCAGTTCCTCGAGACAGCCTCGCGCAGCCTGTTTTTATAGCGCCCCCCACCGCGCGTGGCACATGGTCACGCCACGTGCCACGCGGACAACCACCACGTCCGTTCCATCCGATCAAGGCCCTCCGTTTGCTTGGCTTCACCCGCTCGGCATTGGACGTGTTTGGCGGCTCCTAACGCAAGACCCGCTTATATCTGCCCGTGCCAGCGTCAGGAGGTGCTCCGGCCTATCCTCACAAACGCCGCACGAGCGGTAACATGGGCCGCGCTTTTCGGCTTGTTGGATGCGAATTCACGCCTGCATTAGACGGCAACTAAGCACTTGGAACTAGATTACATGGATGACTGAATCAGCTTAGTGTTCAGTCCTGCATTATCTGTCTTAATATGCGTCAATCTATAGCGCTATCCAAATATATTGCAGTCGCCTCACGTCCCGTAGAGTTAATTCCCTCAATCAGCTAGCACCCCATTATTGCGACGACTCGGCAGCCATCTTAACTGCGCAAGCCATAACTGGCGGCCCGCGTGCGGCTGTATGGATTGCCTCTTGGTTGCCAGGCGGCCAACGCTGTTCAATCAAACCTGCCGCTTCGCATCGTGTCGGGGAGGGCGCGCGGATGAGCAAACTCTCGCCCCGTAACGGGCATTCGTTACAAACTTCTCCCCCCCCTAAAAACGATGTTCACTGAAGTGGTCACTAAAGTGAACATCGATCTGCCAGCCTCCGGGGGGGGGGGACGTCGTTCGCGCCGGGTCGTCCTCTTCGCCGACGATGAACTCGTATATCGGGGGTCGCGACGAGTTCATGCCGACCCGACGACAATGGCCGGCTAATAGCGGTCGGGGTGGGTGTGCGGGGCTGCCACGGATCGCCGTCAGGAGTCTCCGGGGAGGTGTCGTCTCGTCGGTGGAGATTCGTATGTCGCGTACGCCGCGGCGGCGCCGAGTAGCTATGCCTGCCATCGCCACTCGGGCACAGGATATCGCCGGAACAGGCCGCTGCGACGCTGGCACATGAAAGCGGCAGGTTCAGGCAGGGCAGGTGCCGGATCGCAAGCAGGCGGCGCTGCGTTAGGCGGCAGGCGGCGCAGCGTCCCTGCTGGTAGTGCCTTTGCTGCGCCGCTTCCGCTGCTGCGTCGGCTGGCTTCTGGCGCAGGTTATCCTGTCATGCTGAATGCCAGCCGCAGGCGACGCCCAGGTGCAAGGCGGCGGCGTGTGTTAGAGCTTCGTCGTCTTGACCGCTGTTTTGCTGTATCCTGACAATGTCAAGTGCGTGGGCGTAATACGAGGGAACATGTTGATAGCCGGGGCCAGATATGTGACAAGCGACCTGCCCGATAATTGCCGTAATTGCCATACGGCCTGTGAAACACGTTTTCGTAGAACGCCCGATCGCGCTATAAGCCGCTGGAATAAACAGAGTTACAACAGGCACTTGTAAACGCGCCGTCTGTCGAACGTATATGCGTTTAAATGAAGCGTGTCACTGTATAGTGCGCTTTTGGACGGGACATGCTAATACGATTTCGCTACTAATTAAAGACTAGTGGGTACGGTTGCACACGCCTGCACATCGTCGGGGCCGTAAAGGCTATTCTTAGGCCGGTATTAATTAACTAATTGGCCACTTACTAGCAGTAGGTGAGTGTGCCATTCATGAAATTTTGGGATGATACGCTAATGAATATGACCGTCTAGGCGCTGGCGTCATTTACATGGACGCCGATATTTACTTTGCCCTTCAGCGCAGTCAGCGGTATCATTGCCCTGCGGTAGCCAACACTCGTCTGCTCACAGCTATGCAGTGATTGCCGTTTCTAGCCACCCTGGCTGCATGGTTTCGTTACACCTTGGGGGGTGGCAACAACCCGTCTGGCATCAAGCTATGAGTGGGTGGCGTTCTGCCACACTGGCTGCATGAGCGTTTCGTTACACCTTGCGAGGTTGGCAACAACCCGTCGCATCACAGCTTGCAGTGATTTGGGGTTCTTAGCCACACTGGCTGCATGCGTTTCGTCGTGGGGGTTCGACGAAACAAGGCCTGTCGGCCGTGCGGTGCGGGCCGCGACCACGCTCCTGACGCATTGGTCGATGGGCTTGTCGTGTGAGGCGACGAAAGGGCCTGTGCTTAACCAGCCGTCCCTGACGGCATTGGTCGTTGACACGTGCGCGTTTCGACCCGTAAGCACGAGTTCTATGCGCATCCCATATTCAAGAATGGATATGCGGCGTAGAAGATTACACACATGTACATCGCAAGCTACGTTCTTGGCTCCCCTTGCGCCCTACTACAAAGTGGCAGTTGGAGAAAGTTTGTCGACCACGGTATATAAGGCTGCCAACGTGGGGGTTTAAAAGTTTAGACGGGCGCTCTCCAGGGTCGAGGCGATATGAAACCCTTTGCGCGCCTAACCATAAAGGCATTTATTATCGCGCCTTGTGCCTACTTTAAGTGTCCTGTGGCATCGCAGCGAATGCTGGTGCAAGCGTATAGTTAGCATGATTTTATGGATTGTCAGCGCTATGACAATCTCATCACAATCTCTAGATCTCTACCATGCTTGGGTGTGAATTGCTCCGACGTCGTAGCCGAAACGTTGGCAGGGGTTGCTTTACGACCCTCGCAAGGTAATGAAGCACGATTGACCGTCGTGTTGAATATGAATATGTGTAGGTGATGTGGAATATGAACAGTTGCTCAGAACCGACTTCAGCGGCTAGTCATTCTGCCGCGTCTCTTGTGGATGGCCCACCTCTCATACAGCCAAGGCCCTCCACGGTACCACTTGCGTAAATGGGCTCGTTGAGGCCATACCGCCTGCCACGACCGATGAGTTCGGTGGCTCATGATTGGATGAGGTTTACCGATCGAGAGTCGGACATCGCGCCGCAATTGGTCCGCGTCAGATACACAAGCGAGAACTCAGCACGTCCCAACTTCGCCTGTAGAAGTTGTATGGTAATCTGGGCCCCTGCCTTCCGCGTCCGTGTAATAATGGCATGAGCCGTTAATGCGCCGTAATTGACATGTCGCCACTTAAAACAGAATGAATCTGTATGCCTTCCAATCAAATGCACGTGATTCGCCTGCGCCTAGTCGAAATCTCGTTCATCTCGTTGCGTGTCTCTCTCTCAAAAAAATGCTCCGGTTAGGCGGCTCTGTTGTTCAGTCGTTGAATTTTGGTGAGCCGTATCGCTGCAATGCTGAGAGTGAAAAGAATTTGGTCGCCTTACAGGCGAGCAGTGGAAGAATTTGCCGCCATACCGGTGCAGAGCTGAAAGAATTTCGCTATACCGGCGAGATAGTGAAGAATTTCGTCGCAAAAAGGGGCCGCTCTCATTTCGCCACAATGCTGCATTTGAAAATTTTCATTAAGCGCATGCTGCGCGAAACGGGTTATGCGACGAACGTTGGGTTAGACGATGGTAGGTAGATTATTCGATTAACAATGATATCAATTTCGCGCACGCGTCTCACACGCCCGTGCAGACGCTCGTACACAACACACACAGAGCACACGCTGCCGCACCAGCGCACGTCATGTGCGCTACCGCACCGCGGCGTTGCGGAGTTGGGTACAACCCACACACACACACACACACGCCACGGCGCCACACACGCTCACCACACGGGATGCGCACACAGGCGCTCACACGACACGCACACACAAGGCGTTATAAACGCACGCTCACACACGGGATGCACACATGGCGTCACACGCACGACACACAGGCAGTATAAACGCACGCTCACACCACGGACGCACACAGACGCTCACACGCCACGCACACACAGGCGTATAAAGTTAAACGCACGCTCACACACGGGCGCACACAGGCATTCACACGCGCACTCACATTTGCGCACACACACACACACGAACACACATACACATCGCAGCGTGGATCACTCGATTCCTCATTATAAGGAGCAGTGTGGCAGCAATTCATCAAGCTGCCTAAGCCGTCTAGGTATGTGCGAAGGTGTGCGCATAATAATGGAGCTCTCGCCAGGACGCGTAAAGTCAGAAATCGACAACAATGATGATTGACGTGGTTATAAACACAGCGACAGGTAATTAGAATAATCGAGACTTAGACGTATATCTCCTCTCTGGTTGCAATTAAGATCATCGCTTACTCTACTCGGCGGTGTTATGCGTTCGTCAGTCTCAATCGGTGGATGAAAACGTAAGAACGATGATGACACAATGCTAGCATCGCGGAAATGCTCACATACCAGAAACGACCGCTCTCACGAAACCAAATGTAACGTTGGATTTAACGTTACTATGACTATGTGTTGTTTGCTATGTTTTCTGTTTTCGCCAAATACAGTAGATAAGAGAAGCCAATCACGAGAATATATACCATGACTGATGCTTGCTATTTAATTAGTTCACTCAACAGCGGCGCTTACGAAGCACACGGTCGCGTCTGGAGTCGGGAGCGAGTTCCTCGAGACAGCTCGCGCAGCTGTTTTTATAGGCGCCCCCCACGCGCGTGGCACATGGTCACCCACGTGCCACGCGGACCAACCACCGCGTCCGTCGCATCCGCGTTCGCTTGGCTTCACCCGGCTCGCATTGGACGGTGGCGACTCCTAACGGGAAAGACCCGCTATTCTGCCATGCCAGCGTCCAGGAGGTGGCTCCGCCTAACCTCACAAACGCGTCACGAGCAGTCAACATGGCCGCCGCTTTCGGCGTTGATGGAATTCACGCCTGATTAGCGGCAACTAAGCCACTTGGACTAATTACATGGATGACTGATCAGCTAGTGTCAGTCTGCATTATTGTCTTAATATGGTCAATGCTATAGCGCTATGCCAAATATATTGCAGTCGCCTCACGTCCGTAGAGTTAATCCCTCAATCAGCTAGCACCCCATTATCGCGACACTCGGCAGCCATCTTAACTGCGGCAGCCATAACTGCGGCTGCGTGCGGCTGTATTGATTGCCTCTGGTTGCCAGGGGCAACGCTGTTCAATCAATACCTCCGCTTCGCATCGTGTCGGGGAGGGAGGGAGAGCAACTCTCGCCCCTGTAATGGCATCGTTACACATAGACTCACATATATCATGTATTAAGTCGCCGAGATCTAACCACCACAATCGCTGTCAATAGAAATTACGGAAATACGGTGAAATACTGCTTCCTTAGGCTGCTATCGTGTATTCAGAAATCTCCGTTTGTGCATTCGGCTAAACATTTCGAATAATTTATCAGTTTCGCGCCCTATCCATATACATTAGTATAGCAAGGTACTTTCCTCCGAGCATTGCTTGACATGTCATTACGAATAATTTCTGTTTCGCAACACAAATACCGGAGTTGCGCATGCCCCCGTTCGCGCCGAATATGAATATCATGTGGCGAAATTATGCATTCAAAATATTCACAGGCCACCCGACAGTAGAAAAACATCTTAAAATTCGACGACCGAATCATGTATTTGCGAATTGCAGAGCGCTTCATCGTATAGTGTGTTAGCACTACACGCACGCACTGCACGCCTAAAACGGTGCTCGCGCATGCGCAATATTTCCTAAAAGGACTAATATTTTGTGAAAATTATGCATTTAATATGAGGTAACCAAGCTTTGATTTACACGAGAAACCTGCATCAGTAGACCTCTCTTAAGAATTAGGAAGCGGTCCTCGCATGTAAGGTGTCCGCTGCATATACCAGTCGGTATACACAATTTGGCCACCGTATACTGTGTTAGAGCATGCGCGATATCTCACCAGAGGAGTTATAGGTGGGAATCGTGGAGCAATGCTGCGAGCAGTTAATATTGTAGATTGCATTTTACCATACAAACCTGCCGTGGGCCCGCCTGGCTCTAGTTTGAACGTATGATTTCGGTCGAAGAAAATTATCTTGGCAGTCAACGGCGATCGACGTCTGTGCGCCATTTTCATGTACATTAGCATAGGTGGGAATCGTGGCGCGATGCTGCGAGCAAAGTTAATATTGGAGATTCGATTTTACCATGCACATGTGCCGTCAGCCCGCCTGGCTCTAGTTTGAACGTATAAGATCGGCCAAAGCAAATTATCTTGGCAGTCAACGGCGACCGACGTCCGTGCGCTCTTTACATGAACATTAGTATATGTGAGAATCGTGGCGCGATGCTGCGAGCAGTTAATATTGCAGATTGAATTTTTTCATACACTCGTACGGTGGGTCCGTCTGGCTCCAGATTTAACGTACGATTTCCAAAAATAACCAAGGTCCTACTCGACAGTAATTGGCCATAAAAACTTCTATCTGTCATTTTCTTTTTAGATTTCCTTATTGCGCACTCCACACTAATGTAATTTTGATTATGTTC
>NW_014579488.1:20319-31972 GCF_000485595.1 Priapulus caudatus
GTTAACAGCATTATTAGAGTAATTTTCATTAAAATACTAAATATTAAAAAAAGTATTGTATCCTACTCCTACTTCCAGGTATTTTATACTCCAGAGATATACATTAAGGGGTATTAGCAATAGAATAGAAATAGAATCAAAATTAGAAATCGTGTCACAAACTGATATGCTCACTATACAGCTCATTTAATTATTCTACAACATGTGATACACAGCATTACTGTAAAAAATGAAGCTGCCTGAAAAAGAACCTTAGTATCTCTATAACTAGAAGGTATAGAATCATGTAAAATAACGTGCGACACTGAACTGTTTCTTGTCGATTCATAAACACTGATGACAAATAATATGTAAAGTACTCAGTAGGGCGCAGGTATACATAAACAGCCAGCAATCGGAATACCTGCACAGCTTGCTAATGTTTACAATGTTTTGCTTAATAGAACTTGCCTGCTCTGCTGACCTGAGTGCTTCTCTAATTGATTTTAAATGGTTTTGTTTTTTACAGACAAATCATTCTCAATATACAATATGGTGCAGTCTACACTATTGAAAGGTTGTTAATATTTACGAATTGTTTACAACTTATTTGCCTGTGAATGGAGTGAAAGACATCTGCCAGGTTCTGACATTGGCTCTGAATGTACTGCAAGAAATACATCTTCATGGCTATAGACTTGGTTATCTAGACTTTTAGCAAAACAGGTGTTTACATGAATCTATTATTTTAAAGAGTTGTTTGAAAAACAAAGTTCAATTTCTGTGGAACTTTCAGTTTTGCTCGTTCCCTGTATCTGATACTTCTTTTTTATTTAAAAAAATCATTTTCAGAACATGATGTGTTGTAATGATATTACTACCGTGCTTACCAAGCTAACGTGCTGACATGCACCGGAAAGTTAATTGAAAATAAATCAAAATCTAATAGAACACGCCATAAAAATTGGAGAAATTAGGAAAACTAAACCTTCCAATCCCACTTTAACACAAAAACTATTGCCAGGTACGGCTGGACACACAAATACTTCACAGCTTGCACTCCCTCCTCAAGATTATATGAATTGTAGAAATAGCAGATCAATCGGTCTCATATTTTCACGTGGGCCATTCATACCAGCTAGCTCCTTACTCAACAGTGAGTTCAAATAGCTTCCAGCTCATCAAACTCTGCATTGAGTTTCTCGTAGTCCTGTTTCAACCAACTGTACCTAAAACAAATGAAAGAATGACATTACTGTATGGGCACAGTATGTTTGATGGACGCCTAACTACGTTGAATAGTAAGCGTCTGTTAAATACTCGGGATGCACCAGATATGCATCTGGAATGGGTTGAAGTTCTGGAGGCAGATCAGAACCGGCCTGGAAATTAAAAAAGGAACTTCTAACTTGGACATAAACATGCCAGTTTTGGTATTATATCATGCACAATTACTTCACTCGAAATGAACTAGCATTAGCAGGCATGTCACTCAGGGGTGTAGCGGCATGCCAGTCTAATGATACAGGATTGGTTAGGTGTCTGCTGCTTTCGGTACAGGAGAAGGATTCTACCCTAATGAGGGTGCTTTAATAGATTGCATAGGAACAGATTTACAGTTAGGCCCAGGAAGCACAATGCTAAAATTATAATTGCTGCCAGGTAGACTTTTCTTGCTAACAATGAAAGTGTCAATGACACTGATTAGCTGCACCACAGAAAAGGACACAAATGAGGAGTACGAAGAAGTCAGTTTTAAGTTGAGCAACCTATCGACGTACAATTATAGAAACGATTGCCACTGTTATATCGCAATAAATAATTTATAAAAACCAAAATGAATCACAATTTGTGACCGATACGATGCGCGATACCGCCTTTGTTAGCGACTTGGCGCTTGAAATAAATAGGTTATGCTGCGTTCCGACCATGTTTTGTAAATCTTTACTCTAATATAGACGTTTATCGGCCAGGTGGAGAGGACAATACCAATTTTGCATATAAAGATCATTGTCATGGAAAATCTTGTAATAACGAACCAGACGGCAGTGTGACACCACAGAACTGTTTGATGTTATATAATCATGCTATATATTGCCAACCCTACCTAATTTGCCATAATTTTTTTTAAATATCAAAAACCCCTCTAGCCCTTATTCATTCACATACCAAAATGAGCAAAAATCCGTGAACCTGAGCTGGACTAAGGCAATCCCATTTTTGCCAAAAATTGCCGTTGGCTCTGAAAGTACGTCGACTGGAGTGCCTCAAAATAGGACGTTCCATATGGGAGCATAGCAGTAAACAACCTACACCCAATATTCAAACATGTGGGGTCAAACGGTCTAAGTATCGCTTCACCGAAACCAAACTGTTGACGGGACGGACGAGGATACGCGCCGGCTTACGGACGGACAGACGGACGTACGACGACCCATGGCAATAGCTCAACTTGACGATGTCAAGGTGAGCTAAAAATGAAATAGGGGAAAAGTTCCAGTTTTGACCAGATCTAAGATCTGGTGCACCCCTAGTTAATTCTATTCAGATAATACTTGATTACCGTACATATAGATGGACATCAGATTCACCATCAATTTTTGCAAAGAAAATGGCGAAAATATTTTGTAGGTGGTTATAATTAGGCCCATGCGTCGGCAGTATGTGTTTGTGTGGCACGTATGTGCAAGGGCAGTATCTTTAGGCACACATACAACATTTATACTATTGTTATCATGATCCACTCTTTGGCTTGACCTGAAGGAGGGACATACACGTGCGGGGAACACACTTCGATAGAGGCAGCGAGTAATATTTCGGGGTTTTCGCGGCGCTCTACACTTACGGGAAACGAGTGCTTCCTGCATCGTTTCGTCGACCTTCCCTGACACTCCGCCTCCTCGTGCGCACGATCGGGCAGGTTGCGCTTCTTCTGTGACGCTGCAGCGGGACTGCAGAGGGCGCCGCGCGTCCTCCTTGCGCCGCTCCCGCTCAACGACAGCCCCGAATCTCTGAAACTTTCCGACTCGGCCGGCTTCCTCCGTGCTACAACGCCGGGGAAGCTCGCGCCAGCCCTGACCGCGCGCGTCTGCGAACCCGTCTTTGCCACCGCGCTGCGTCCGCCGGCCGTCGAGAGCGCCGACGCCACCGCCGACGTCGACGACAACTCTAGTCCGCACCCGGAGTCCTCGAGGAGAGCGGACGCGTCGATGTCACGGCGCCGGTGCCCCACCGACGTCCCGACCGAGCGCCGTGCCAGCTTCGTGACAACGGGCGACGGCAGGAGGTCCGACTCGGAGACCAGCGCGTCGAATCCGAAGCAGTCGACCCACGGTGGAGGCGTCGCTTTGACGATCGGCGTCGATGCGTGCATCGTTGTCTTGACGATCGGCGTCGACGCATGCATCGTTGTCTTGACGATCGGCGTCGACACCTGCATCGTTGTCTTGACGATCGGCGTCGATGCGTGCATCGTTGTCTTGACGATCGGCGTCGACGCATGCATCGTTGCCTTGACGATCGGCGTCGACACCTGCATCGTTGTCTTGACGATCGGCGCCGACGCGTGCATCGTTGTCGTGACGATCGGCGTCGACGCCTGCATCGTTGTCTTGACGATCGGCGTCGACGCCTGCATCGTTGTCTTGACGATCGGCGTCGACGCAATGCAACGAATGTCACGATGACAAAGACATGTCGTAATTCACATGTATACCTGTATACGATATTCACCTGAATACGGTACTCACCTGTGTTTTCGATGGCTCGCGGTAATGCCAGCATACCTGTGCCCGCTATCTCACCCACGATGAACAGAGCCGCCGTAACAACAGTCAGGCTTCCGTGCGGCGTCTGCTGCGTATTCCCGTCATCGCCATCGTCATCGTCGTCGTCGCCATCGTCATCGTCGTCGGCAACATCAGGAAATAATGTCGCCGTCGACATTTCATCGTTTCCAGGATTCTTCATCGAGTACACAGTTGATGATTTGTTCAAATTAAAATCACGAAGCGAGTGCTTTTGCGCATAGCATTGTATTCACACACACGAACGCACACACGCGCACGCACACACACACACACACACGCGCGCACGCACGCACCTACGCACGCACGAATCACGTGGAAGAGATAGTTAAAATTTTGTCCGTTTAGATTTGTAGGTATTCTATGTAAATTCCAGGCATGCAATGTAAGAAATCTCCGTGTAAAACAAGTACGGCATAAGTATGGCGTATGCACATATATATTACCACGTGAGAGAATATGCCGCCCCCTTGGAACAATCACGTGGTCCTATTGACACGTGACGCGAATTGGTTTTACGACAAACGATCAAGATTGCTGAGATAAATATGAAGTTTATACGAACGTCATAAAGACTGCACATGTAACGCAACTTCTCCAGTGTAAATACACGTATCTGTTATTGATCTATATTTTGGTATTTACGATGGTAGGGTATAATATTCTAACATCTCTGGCCGCGCTCAGCGGTTGTAGAGTGCAGCAGGGGATTGTATTTTCCGTCTGCTTCATAGACGTACATTCATTTGAGCAGATATTGTGCATAGGCATGAGTCTAGGCTACACTAATGTAAACGAAAAATCGGGAATAGCAGGGGCTTTATCAACGTAAGGTATAGGGATAGTGATATCTCATTTCAAACTATTGCTGAGTTTTTCTTCTGTAAATTTAAAGTATAGTTTCAATGTAGTACTATCGCATTCATTTTAGAAGGAAATGGCTGGAAATTGGCATACTTATATCGGGTAGGCAACTCACGCCGTCTATTGGTTGATTTAAATTTTATTAGTTTTACGTCAGTCAGCTGGCCTCCTCCTCTTACTAAACATCGGTGACAAATTTCGTATCAATCTACTGCGACGAATATTCGCTGTATATTTTAGAAGTACAATTTTAACCAAATACCATTTTATTCGGCAGATGTCTAGCATGCACCATCATGCATGTGAGCTTATGCTACAGTGTAATTATAGGAAAACTCTGGAAGACTCCACGCCTTATCAAAGTGCAGTATAATGATTAATGAGACCTACTTTTCATGTCGAACTATTGCTGAGTGACCCTTTTCAAAATAAAAAATATAATTTCAAGACAATACTATTAAATTCATTTAGATAAAGCATGGACATATGTAACGTTGAATTTAACGTTACTTGACTATTGTTGTTTGCTATGTTATGTTTCGCCAATACATAGATAAGAGAAGCCAATCAGAGAATATATACCATGATTGATGTTGCTTTTAATTTAGTTCACTACACGGTTACAAGCACACGGTCGCGTCTGGAGTCGGGAGCGAGTTCCTCGAGACAGAGGAGAGAGAGGGAAGGCGAGGACGATAAACGGCGCACGCGACGTCGCCGCGTCTCGAACGAACACCCGAGTCCGTATCTCGCGGGGGGGGGGGGATCATTTCTGCGTGCCATCTTATGATCTAGGAAATAACCCCTGCTCGCTATGGTTGACAGTGTGTGTAGCTGCCTCAGAAGGAAAGCACAGCAGAGGGCATGAAACACCATTACGTGTCAGCTATTTAGGTTAGCAATTACCATTTAATATTATATTAACATCGTGTATCTAGCTGCATCATCATGTCCTAGAAGAACTCTGGTCTAGCATATATAACACAGTTCACAAAATATATGAGAGAGCTAGCTACTTTCTCTAAATGTGAGTAATAAATACGAGACAATAGAAACACGCAAAAAGGTTAATGAAAACCATAAAAAATGGATTTGGTATGTCTAAAATTAATGACTCCAACACTTAAATGCCATATTACTTAAATTAGATTGCCACTGCAGATATAATCTGTACAATCGAAAATACTGCTTACATCTAGGTACTTTAAGGATAGTCGCTCAATGATCAGCCGGGGGCTGAGGGAATTTTCGATGTTGTCAATTCTGGTTCTTGTAGTAGCTGCGACATCTGCACTGCCACCACGTACAGCCCCAGCAGACTTTATTTTGGACCTCGGCTCTCGCTTTTTAGTACAGCGATTGGTTGAGCACACTTCATCACTTGAAGATAAATCTGCCAACACTGAAATACATACATAATCTGTTTAAGTCTAAAACTACCAATGACAGTACAGTCTGTACATATATGATATATACACATAGGTTTATATATCTCTAACACAGTTTCAACAAGGTTTTAGGGCTGCAACAATAGGCCATAGACCTCCAACAAACATAATGTGGCAGGGCTCTAATGCTAGAGTGAAATAGTGGGGTAAAATGGTTTAACCTAGCATTGTTAACGACTTCACACCTATGCAAAAATGACAGTTTCCCCTATCATACCGCTGGATGATACTTTAGGGCATCCGGTCTACACTACACTATTAGCCACAAGAAATAATCCCCGAAATCTTTCTTTTATTAGTGACTACGTGTGAAGTGAGTGTACAAAAATAGTGAGTGTTCACACATCGTTACCCAACCATTTAATTCTCCAATGAAAGCACTTCCATTTCTGCAGGGAATGTGGCATCTAGCTGGAATGTAGAGATGGGCAGTGTGCAGGTTGTATGTAACACACTATGAATCCATGTTGTAATGTTTGGACTATTAAATAATGATCATGAATGTATAAAAAATAAATTATATATTAATCGTAATTCTCAGCCCTCGACACTAACGCTTGTCCAATTGCCCGGGACAAGTGAACGTCTATGTCGGACAAGTTATTCTCTTGGCTAAAATTCTAGTTGTTTATATATTCGTAACATCCTTTGAGCCAGGGTGCTATATCGCGCAATATTCTCAAGTTTTATTTTCAAAGGATCGCCGAAAAAAGTAGCCCGCAACACCCATCTCCTCTACATTTACCATTACAGAACACCAGTGCGCACAGCGTGGCTGCGCACGTACGTGGCACAGCATTGATTGATGTGGGGGGGGGAAGTGCACGATTGTCGCATGGGGCATGTTCATTATTTACGGAATATGTAGCAGGTGTGGGCGCCGCTGGGATGAGAGAGCAACAGCAAAACTCTTTCCTGGAATTGAGGAAAAAGCTCCAATCGGGTATGACACACAATGACATGCCGGCACGTGAAAAAAAAACGTGTGAGTTTCATTACGATTTTCCATATATAGATAACAGGGTGCGAAATTAACGAGGAGTCCGGAGTCAAATACTCCCCGATTTACTGTCGGACTCCTTGATTTGACATATATGCAGGAGTCCGTGTGACTCTCTGAAAATTCTGCCATACAAACTAGTTCGTTCCAGAGCATGGCCTCGCGGAATTACCACATTTTCTCAGCAAATGCCCAAAGAAACTTTGGCAGACGTGCAACTGCATAAATCTTCAAAATAAGCACATGTATGCATTATTGTTAATATCTTTCATTTTGAACTTCAGACTGCGGACTCCCTCACTCCCTCATTTTGTGGCGGACTCCCTCTTTTTGAGGGTAGAGTCCGTTGAACTCCCGTGTTCAAAAGTTAATTTCTACCCCTGTATAGATACTGTAATATGATATGCACTGAACCATAATATGGACCCTCATGGACGGCTCATAGTTAGTAAGTAAATATTGGATAAGTAAAATCAAAATCCGGACATGTAAAAATTGCTTCTTGTTGCCCGACAGGACAGCCAGATCTGAAAATAAGCGTCAAGGCTTGGTTCTAGTGGTAGTAGTACTAGCAGTAGCTCTAGAACTATAGCCGCGTTCACACGGAGCAATTGTCCCGGGTCGACACTGGCGACGTCTACCGCCGTACTAATTTTGTCCCGGGTCGTGTGTCGGTGCGCGTTCACACGACAAAAATGAACCAGCACTCGGGTCAAAATGACACGGGTCGTTTTTGTACCGAGAAAACGTCCGTGCGAACGCTTGGTCCGGGACGCATTTAGCCCGGGTCGCTTTCGACCCGGGTCAAATTAGAGCTATACTACTAGTACTACTACTACTAGTACTAGTAGTAGTACTACTACTACTAAACCGACCAGGCTCTCCGACTGTTACACGTCGTAGGAACAAGTAGGCCAACGTAGTGTTAAGCGAGAAGGGAACTTGTGCTGTGGCTACTAGTACTAGCGCTGAGAGGGTCTATGTCCCCCGGGGTACTGCCGGAACGTACCCTGGTACTATCTAATATGCCGGACGGTACCTCGCCTACTCCACTAACGAGTCTGGGAAGTCGCCTACGCCTACTCCCTAACCCTAACCCTAACCATATCAAATAGTGACCAGGGTACGTTCTGGTATATCGGACCGTACCCAGGGTACGTTACGGCAGTACCCTGGGGGATATAGACCCTATGAGCAGTACTAGTAGTAGTAGTACTAGTAGTAGTAGTACCAGGAGTAAGATAATATAGGACCTATATTAGCTCTAGTAACTATAGCCCGCGTGCAGTTGGCGCAAGCGCCTGCGGCAACTGTACGCGGGCTATAGTTACTAGAGCTAGACCTATATTATCTTACTCCTGGTAGTACTACTACTACTACTGCTAGTCTAGTACTAGTACTAGTAGTAGTAGGCCTAGTAGTAAACCGACCAGGCTCTCCGACTAGTTACACGGTGGAGGAGGCGGAGGAGGCCGACTAGTTACACGCCACGTAGCCCGAACAGGCTGTGCGACGGATTGTCTATACATTCTATACCCGGTATTCTAACCCTAGCAATACCGTTTCTTGGAGCTACACGCCACGTAGATACAATAATGTAACCCAAACCCAAGAGGATAGGGTTACAAAGGGTCCCTATCCTTTTATGCGGAGGAATGCCCGAGTGAATCACTCGGGCCGGTTTGCTGGTGCGTTTTCAGATACTAGAACTTCCAAACTGGGTTTATTCTAAACATGAACCTTTCTCCGCTATCTGGGAACTTACTATGTATCGCAATACTCTGTATTAAACTAATATAACCTGTTACAAAAATTCGAAGTGACGAGCGGCGAATATACTGAGCGCCATTTCTGTTGACCTGTGACGTACGCATTTCCCAATGCGCATAGCGATCGGCAAACGCAGCGCCCTCCGATTGGTCGGTGAATCCGCTCTTCAAACCGAAGTACATCACAGGTCAACAGAAATGGCGCTCAGTATATTCGCCGCTCGTCACTTCGAATTTTTGTAACAGGTTATATTAGTTTAATACAGAGTATTGCGATACATAGTAAGTTCCCAGATAGCGGAGAAAGGTTCGTGTTTAGAATAAACCCAGTTTGGAAGTTCTAGTATCTGAAAACGCACCAGCAAACCGGCCCGAGTGATTCACTCGGGCATTCCTCCGCATAAAAGGATAGGGACACTTTGTAACCCTATCCTCTTGGGTTTGGGTTACATTATTGTATCTACACGCCACGTAGTGTTAAGCGAGATGGGAACTTGTGGCTAGCCTAGTAGGTACCTTCATTTTCTCTGACTTTCCGTAAATGACGTAATCCCTTTAACTTCTTAATGCGTGAAGATCTAGTTTCAACCATGGATTCATTACTCTTACTCTTAGTCTTAAGCGGAGTTTCATCGACAGGAGACTCTACAGGCTGCGTCGGTGCTAGTCTCGTTGACGTTGTTTTTCTTGTGTTCGTGTTAGCCATCATGGGCAAGTTTCAACGCTTATGCCGAATTTAAGGGGTTCTAATAAATTAAAAGCACACTTCAATCATTACGGGGTTTGAAGGATTCAATAAACCATGTGTTTGGTGAAGATGTGCACTCAACCTATCCATACACAACTTAGAAACAACGCAGTTCGTATTTTGAAAACTCGCTCCGTTCCGCCGTTCTATTCTTCTTCACGTCTTCGCATAGTTAGTGGCGCCAGATGTGGATGCTCTGCTGTTTTCCGAACCACTGGCGAAATACATCATAGATACTAACCCAAGTGATACTACTTGGGTTAGTATCTATGAATACATACATACCGTCATACGTACAAGAGCAGATAAAGAAGGTTATTTATCTGCTCTTGATACGTATAAATGTAGTATTATGGAAAGATCGTATAATGCCGGAGGCCTATACGATCTTTGGTATTATGTACGTATACGTATGTATTTCTATGACTGGCGCAATCTAATACGCATAATCTTCTAACTTTTGCCTGCTATTATTTGTTCTTAAAATGATCCAAGTAAAATATTATCCCACAGCAAGATTAGATATTTGAACAAGAATTCCATCAAAAATCAATAAAACAATATAGAACTAGCGCAGATACTCAAAATATGTAGAAAGGCAAAGACCATTGAGATGTATATAAAGGCAAGGTGCAAATCATGCGATAGATTATAACGATAAACGTGTCTCTGCACATGACTGATACCCGCTAAAGTTATTTTGGTAGAATTATAAATACATACCCGGCATAAAGGCAAGGACATATTCGGAGGTAGGTTTCTATGAAAACATCTAAAAATAACTACCTTACTTACTCTTAGGCTTATATAATAAGAGGAAACTTCTACTCTCAACATCCATATTCCCGTTAACGCGGGATGTATATTTTTCGTTGACGTTGCAAGTGTCGCAAATGAGAAGTAGCTAGTGTATGATGATAAAAGACATAAATTATATATAATATGTAACTTATGTTGACATTCTAAACCTGTCTGTGGTAAAAAGTACTTAGCACTTCATTGATATGATATATGTCGATCCCAATACTTCACTTCGACAAATCATGCCCCCAAATGTCTTTAAATCATGCGATAGAATTATAACGTTAGCAGGGTTTTTGCGCATGCATACTATAGCAGGCGACGCAGGTGCAAGGCGGCGGCGTTGGTAGATGCCGTTCGTCGTCTTGACCGCTGTTTGCGTGATCCTGACAATGTCAAGTGGTGGGCGTAATACGAGGAACAGTGTTATAGCCGGGGCAGTATGTGACAAGGACTGCCCGATAATTGCCCGGTAATTGCCATAGCGGCGTGAAACAGTTTCTAGAACGCCGTCGCGTATAAGCCGCGGAATAAACAGAGTTACAACCAGGCCACTTTAAACGGCGTCTGTCGAATATATGCGTTTAAATGAAGCGCGTGTCACTTATAGTGCGCTTTACGAACATGCTAATACGATTATCGCTACTAATTAACTAGTGGTAGCGGTGCACACGCTGCACATCGTCGGGGCCGTAAAGCTATTCTTAGTGCCGGTATTAATTAACTAATTGGCCACTTATAGAGTAGGAGTGTGCATCATGAAATTTGGGATGCATACCGCTAATGAAATGACCGTAGGGTGGCGTCATTACATGGACGCCGAATATACTTTGCCCTTCAGCGCAGTCAGGTATATTGCGCGCGTAGCAACAACTCGTCTGCATCACAGCTATGAGTGATTGGCGTTCTAGCCACACTGGCTGCATGCGTTTCGTTACACCTTCGGGGTGGCAACAACCCGTCTGCATCACAGCTATGAGTGATTGGCGTTCTAGCCACACTGGCTGCATGCGTTTCGTTACACCTTTGGGGTGGCAACAACCCGTCTGCATCACAGCTATGAGTGATTGGAGTTCTAGCCACACTGGCTGCATGCGTTTCGTTACGCCTTTTGGGGTTGCAACAACTCGTCTGCATCACAGCTATCGGCTGCATGCGTGTCGTCGTTGGGGTGCGACGAAAGAGGCCCTGACACATTGGTCGTCGGCCGTTATGGGGCGGCGACGAAAGAGGCCGTG
>NW_014579489.1:0-1219 GCF_000485595.1 Priapulus caudatus
CTCTCTTTCTCAGCCTCTCTCTGTCCCTCTCTGTCCCTCGCTTCTCTCTCTCTCTCTCTCTCTCTTCTCTCTTCTCTCTTCTCTCAGCCTCTCAGCCTCTCTCTCTCTCTCTCTCTCAGCCTCTCTCTGTTCCTCTCTGCCTCTCTTCGACTTCTCTAGATTCGGCTTCTCTAGATTCTGCTTCTCTTCCATACACCGTCACCGCTGCACTCGCTGTCACTGCCACCGCCGCCTACGGGCCACCATTAGTGTCAGATCGCTAACGGACGGATGTAAAACTATATATTCACTACTTGAATGGCTCTCTATTATATCCCGCCTTGGCAATGATTAAATTCGGAGACGCTATACAGCTGCACACCGCACGCATGCGATTATGCAAACCTCGGAGAGCCGGAACTATAGCACTCTACTAAACACGAACGTAATTCTCCAAGATGGAGGACGCAAAAACCAAGCACATCTCGCATTACGTCGTTAGCGCTATAGTTGTTGTACAATAGTAGAGGGCATCCATAAGCAGCAGGCCTGAATAGGCATTGAACGGGAATTAATTAAAAATACGCAGAGAGTTGCGTCGCATACTCGACATACACTTTATTCATGCTAAATAAATACAGATTTACTGCACATTCCATAGAACGCTCTGGGTTGTCACTAGGAGCTCGGTAGAAGAGGAGAAGAAAAAGAGAAGGGAGAACGAAGAAGAGAAGGGAGAGCAAAGAAGGGAAGGGAGAGCAAGGAAGATAAGGGAGAACGAAGACGAGAAGGGAGAGCAAGGAAGATAAGGGAGAGCGAAGAAGAGAAGGGAGAGCAAGGAAGATAAGGGAGAGCAAGGAAGATAAGGGAGGGCGAAGAAGAGAAGAGAGAACGAAGAAGGGAAGGGAGCGCGAAGAAGAGAAGGGAGAACAAGGAAGAAAAGAGAGAGCAAGGAAGATGAGGGAGAACGAAGAAGATAAGGGAGAGCAAGGAAGAGAAGGGAGAGCAAGGAAGCTAAGGGAGAACGAAGAAGAGAAGGGAGAACGAAGAAGAAAAGGGAAAGCGAAGAAGGGAAGTGAGAACAAAGAAGAAGAGAAGGGAGAGCGAAGAAGGGAAGTGAGAACAAAGAAGAAGAGAAGGGAGAGCGAAGAAGAGAAGGGAGAACGAAGAAGAGAAGGGAGAGCGAAGAAGAGAAGGGAGAACGAAGAAGAGAAGGGAGAGCGAAGAAGAGAAGGGAGAA
>NW_014579489.1:1229-6239 GCF_000485595.1 Priapulus caudatus
CGCAAGTGACAATATATATGTTATTAACAAAAAAATTCTTCCATAATTTCTCTTGTAAACAAAACTTTCCCAGCGCACACGAGAAATAGGCAATTTACAAACTTGAATTTGCACAAAAAGTAGGCTTTCTTTGAAAATTCCTGGGCCGCCCCAGCAACGTACCTCGGACGAGCCGTTTACACTGTCGGATTCAGAAAAGATTCTAGTTTTTGAAATTAACATTTGCAAAGAGTGTTGACCCTTTCTAATGAGAAATACAAAATTCAAGCGTACGCGTACACTCAAATACGATCTCTTTTTTGCCCTATCCCAGCGCTCATTGGTTGATTTGCCACCGTGGTACCTTAAAGGCCGGTAATAATTGCCGCTAAAAATCCTTCGCTTGCATATATGCTAACCTCCACACGTTGTGACGTCACGGTGAAAAAAAAATGTTATTCGTGCATGCCAGTTACCATCTATGAATGAATCCGTGTCACGACGTCACCTCTCTATTCGGTCACAGGCCGGCTAAAACCTCGAATTTCGTCAACTTTCGAACTGCAATGCAACAAAATAGAAGTAGATATCAAATATCTGTTTCAATCACAACGGTGTAGTAGACACCTCCCAATTAGAATTTAACAGTTTTAAGTTTGACCCCTTGACCTTTGACCCCTTGACCTTTGATTTTTAAGAATAAATTCCCCAACCCCATGTTTTCCTATATTTTCAATAGTTAATTGCTCATACTAAAAAGAACGTGGCGTCAGTCTGTCTCTATCAGCAGGTGGCAGCTCTATAGTAACATTCCATAGTAAACAGGCATGCAATTAGCAGTCGTGGCATTTCTTATCAGAGAAAAAGTGTTGACCCCAACTTGGGCTACTGGAATCCACAGCCTGTGTTTCGTACAGGGCCATGCTTTCCGGCACATATACAAGCATAAATGACGTAGAACTGATTTTTTTTCACTGAAAACCTGCGTAACAGACAGCTCTGCTGATACTAATCACATTGATCCCCCCCCCCCAGCAGCATTTTGGCTATGCCGGAAATTTCTGAAGACAGAGCAGGCAAACCAATCGCAAATCGCTTGAAAAACAAGTAACATCTGCTCGTCGAAGGTCACGCAGTGCATGCAAGGGTCATTGCCAAGGCCGACGCAGCCTCCGAAGAAGCTCGGACAAGTGCTCTAGAAAACATCTGTTAAAGAGCACTTTAGACTCCGCTGCCACGCAATACGAATGCAACAGCAGGATGGAGGCGATCGACGCCAACAACCATTTGAGCGGCGTTGGATTTCTCTAACCTTCTCTGTCCTCTTCACAAGAGCACTGCATAAGTCGCCACCTGGTGCAAAGCGATGGCAGTGCCAACCTGAGATACAACCGGCTGTAGAATCAAAGATAGGTCGCTTAGCTACGAAACCAGTCTGTCAAAGACTGCGCCGCCTAGTCTTACCTGTGGTGGTGCCGATCTCACGTGAGAAAACAAGGCACGGCAGCAGTGCGAAGAGATCCCTTGCAAGGCTGTCAAGTCTGCAGCATGCCCCCATGTACAGGGGAAGAAGTACGAGTTCGCTGTGTCCGCACGCACCTCCAGCAACCAGCCAGTCAGTCTGTAGAAGTACCTAGTAGCACAGGAACAGAGTGGCTATATGCCCGTCAGCCAGCATATATCCGACGGCTGCCAGGCACGGTCTTCGATTTCCTAAATGCCCGGCAGTTTTTAATTTTTAGCATTATCTCAAGTAAACAAGGGTTAGGGTTAGGGTTAGGGTTAGGGTTAAGGTTAGGGCTGGGGGTTAGGGTTAGGAACTGCCGAGCATTTAGGAAATCGAAGACCGTGCCCGGCTGCCGGGCATATATAGCCACAGCTTACTCGATAACCATCGCAACAAGTTGTTCGTACCTATCTGCATGCATTCTTGTCACACACCGATCTGTACTATTAGTTAATCGGTAATCTCACTTTGAGTTAGAATGTAAGTTTTAGAACATACTGACAGAGTAGTGCGAGCAAGTGGCCACAGACCGCATTGTTGCAGCCGGCCAAGCTCTAGAACTATAGCTGTTCGGGGGGGTCAATGCTTTTCGTGGGGGGGTAGTTGTTTTCGGTAGCTTTTCGGGGGGTTCGGGGGGGAGAGCTATGGGCACTCATCTCAGTACCCATACATACAGTTGCATCTGTTGTGCCAACAGTGGTTTTATGCCATTTTTTTCTGTACTTATTTTTTGCAAACAAAATGCATGCTATTAATTATAACAAGGCTAAAATGTCCGAAATTTTGCAGCAAAAAAAATCTGGTTTCATGCTTCGTTTTCGATCGACACGAAAATAAGTTGGAAAATAATCGCATTTATTTACAAAACAGTTAAGGGTTTACGCCTGGAAATGCTTTCCCATAGGTGGGCGAAAAAATTCCCATAAATCAGCACAAGGTTTTTCTATAAATAATAATGCCATCCTCTGAATACACGTCGCAAGTGACAATATATATGTTATTAACAAAAAAATTCTTCCATAATTTCTCTTGTAAACAAAACTTTCCCAGCGCACACGAGAAATAGGCAATTAACAAACTTGAATTTGCACAAAAAGTAGGCTTTCTTTGAAAATTCCTGGGCCGCCCCAGCAACGCACCTCGGACGAGTCGTTTACACTGTCGGAAACCAGAAAAGATTCTAGTTTTTGAAATTAACATTTGCAAAGAGTGTTGACCCTTTCTAATGAGAAATTCAAAATTCAAGCGTACGCGTACACTCAAATACGATCTCATTTTTGACCTATCCCAACGCTCATTGGTGGATTTGCCACCGTGGTACCTTAAAACATTATACACAATGTATAGAAATATCTGTTTTGATTCACTCCTGATATTTGATATTTATAGTGCAAAGCATATGAATATTTATTATGCAAGCGTATGAGACACTCTCAACTAAACACCAAGGAGATGTGTGTAAACAAAACAGTAAGTGTTTATTTTATTTTAGTAGCTGCACTGCCACTAGATACAATAATGTAACCCAAACACAGGGTTTTTTGATTTTGATTTGATTTATTTATTTCGATAATTACTAAAGCATACATTACATCGATAACAGCATAAATAAACAAAATGCAGCTAGAAAATTATCGAGGATGAAAACACAAAAAAGCGTGGCTAACACACTTATTTCCATTGTGGTCCAACATAACATTGTACATACTATACTATAATTTATAAACTATAGCAAATATATACCCACGATCCCCATGTAACACAGGTAACCCCCCCCCCCCTACCCGGTGTTTGGGTTACATTATTGTATCTACACTGCCACTGGCACTGGTACTGGTAGGCTTTAGCAAAATCACTGTCGTTTTACAGCATGAGTATCACATCAGTTCATCTTTACGCTTCTTTCTAACAACGGGTTTCCAGCACACGTTTCGATAAGCGAGTAGTGTTAACTGTAGGTGTGTGATGCGCGTGTGTGTGCGCGTGTGCGCGTGTGTGCGCGTGTGGTATTATCGAGGTATTAATTTCCTTTAAATATTGCGACGTATTCAGGCACGGAGGAGTTTAATCCTCGTGTTGCTGCTGCTGCTGCTGCGGCATATTGCGGCTTGCTTATCTTTGTGTTCGTTCTATTGTGCCAACGCTGAGCTAACGCTCGTTGAGAAAGTGCATTCGCATCACCGCATAGCCATTTCCATGATTAATATTAAACAATAATGTTATCGTCTGCACGCGTATGCACGTGCAGAGCAGGTGAGAGCAGAGAGCGGATGTGTGTGTGCGTGTGGGTGCGTGGAACAAGTGAGCATGCTTTCTTGGCGCGGTTCTTTTCTTCACTCATCATTCATCTTCTTTTTCCGGATGCGGAAACGTTTACAAATCTATGGTCTATCGCAAAGCTGCCGGGAGTGCCCGGAGTCACTTTGATTCGCTGTGAATACGACTTTATCTGTGCTTAACGTAATTAGATGCTTGGCCTTATAGAATAGCATAGTATCGATGGTAACAACAACTCAAAGGTGAGAAAACTTGTTAATCATCCAAACCTTGCGCAAACACTCGAGTTTGATTGTCTGCATGAATAGTAGATATTCGCGCGGTTTTCCCAATTGACGTCCTGTTTTCGCGTGCATGCGATATCATAATCTTGATTCGCATCCACACCGTCCTGCCAATCGGGTTGACTCTTCGTAGAAGTTATGGCGATATATTTTAAGCTGGACCAACTTGGAATAAGTCCAACACGCGTATGGTTCCAAGTGTGATAACAATTTTTTGAATAGAGCAACCTTGATCTGAAGTGAAGAATATTTATTTTTTGTTTCAACCCATGTCTAAAGGTGCTGCTTGTAAAAAATATATAATCGGAAAACTTAGATATTTACCTGTTTGCTGTATATATGTTCAAGAGTGTATAAAAAAGGTAAGAAGGTAGGCCCCTACCTTCTTTATACGCTCTTGATTTCTTGTTGTTATCCTCCGCACGTAGTGCAGCGGAGGATATTGTTTTCATGCTCGTATCTATGTATGTATGTGGCGGTGTGTGTGTAATGCATTATATCAAGAGCGTATAAAGAATGATATTCCTTCTTTATACGCTCTTGGTTATATATAATTTACGAGCTAAAATTCCCGAAAGATGGCAGTGTATTCATAGCGGTGGATTATTTTTAGCTGGCGGCCGGTTTTATACATTCTGAGCAGCTGTTCTAGTTTACCTGAACGAAACGAGAGTAAGTTATAAAGTTGTTATTAAGGGTTTACGCCTGGAAATTCTTTCCCATAGGTGGGCATACTTACAAAAATATTCCCATAAATCAGCACAAGGTTTTTCTACAAATAATAATGCCATCCTCTGAATACACGTCGCAAGTGACAATATATATGTTATTAACAAAAAATTCTCCATAATTCTTTCTCTTGTAAAACGAAAACTTTTCCCCAGCGCACACGGCAGAAAATGAGGCAATTTACAAAACTGAATTTGGCACAAGAAAGTAGGGACTTGTTCTTTGCAAGATTCT
>NW_014579489.1:6264-14217 GCF_000485595.1 Priapulus caudatus
CGACTGAAGCCGAGGAGACTGCTCCCAGACGCCTTGCTTTTGTACAGCCCACAGTGCGTGAGTGCACATAGGTAAAGTACTTGGATATAAATTTCAAGCTGTCGTCGTCTCAGCATCGGCGGACGATTCCCGAATTCCGGCAGCTGATGCTATATGTAATTAGGGCCGAATGGCGCTGCAGACGTTGTCCGACGTTGACTCGGCAAATAGAAGTTTCTTCGGCGCGCCGTTTTTATAGTCGTATCGACTTGAAGGCCGCGGGCAGGGGCTCTTGTACCCAGCCAACCGTGGTATCGTGTGCAATAGGCTAGGAAATCTAGAAATAAGCGATATAAACAATTCACTTCGCGTCATAGCAGCATTAACGCGGGTATCGGAGAAATGCGATTCCCGGAATGGCCCAGCTATGCTAATGTATGGGCGAATGGCCTGCAGCTGCAGCCAGGCATATGAGAAATTTCTAAGTTGTGGTCGATAAAAAATCCTATAGACGCGCTGACGCTCGGACAGGTGTAAGATGGGCAATCGCGCACACACAAGAATTTCCAAGTTCTCTCCATCGGCAACGTCCACGCACCGTATAACCACGAATCACGAAATTACGCATCGCAAGTTAGTAACGCCACGATAGCGGCGTCGACGGAAAGCCGTTGCGCGAAGAAGGCCGGCGGGCATTCGCGCCCATGGAACGCAGCAGGCGGGCCGCACATACCCAGTCAGTTAGCATAGCTAGGAACTCCGGGGAATTCGTCAGGCGGCGCCCGAGTGCTGATCCCCGAGAGCGAAGTGAATATTTTATAAGGTCGGCCCAGATTTTAGGCCCCGTGCTACGTATACGACAAGACACATGACAATGCCACCAACGGTGATCGGTGCTGTCTAGCGCACAGTAGCCTGGGGCGGCCGGGCACTATGACTTCCTGCAGTTGGACATAGCGATAACCGTTATTTTAAAATACGGCCGAGTAAGGAAATCCTACGCGGGAGCACATATGACGCCGCTGCCACGTAACGCACAGATACGACATACCCGGCCTGCCCAGCGTCGACCCAACGAACACCAGTGCAGAGCCGTCCGTATCACATAGAAGAACTGCTGTCATGGTGACGCTAACGTGAGGCGCCCTCTTTTTGATTGTCGTACACTTGGCAACAGTTTATATCACAGTGCGCGTTCGATTAGCATTTATATTATTCATGGTGTAAGCGTATGAGCTACTAGGGTAGCATTGGCTCGCGCGCTGTCAGGATGTCAGTCATTGAGATAACTTTCGCTCGCACTTCAGAACAGGCCCCTGGTAGGGGTACACAGAAGGTAGACAATAACACGAGTCCGCTGCAAAGCTAATGTAAACATCAGGAGAGGAGCTGAGGAAGAGAAAGTGATACAGTAGACGCGTTATCATCGTTGACATTTTAATAGCTTAAAACGCACAGATCCAGCAATACTATTTTTTATACGGTAGAAGTGTTCTGTGTTTCCAAGCCGTGTGCGGACGCACTGCCGTGCCTATATAATGCTGTGATCGACGTCGTGACGTGGTCTCGGTTTAAGTCAACATTATCCACGGACCATTCATATAGTGTGAGGTGACAACGTCCCACCGAACGGTGCCGGCGGGACGTATTATACGGACGTAGGATACGTAATGTAGCATCGCGTGCATGTGGTGTGGTGCGTTGCGCCGCCGCCGGCGGCTTGGCGGTCGTAGGTTGTCTGTGGAGTATTTGGCGACGAGCGTGGTATTGTGTGTGCGCGAGAGTGGTATGAGTCAGAGCGGGTGGTCCCGACCAGGCCTGCGCTAATACGACCGTACGTTAATCGCGAGTTACCGCTTCCGGGTAGTATAAAAGAACGAGCATTTTTCGAATGTTATACAATAATGATAGTATGCACAGTGCCGCCCTGGGGGTGACTTTAACAAATTCGGCATCCAGATGTGCAATGGTTCTTTAACTATTGACAGCCAGTTAATGTAGAATGTTATTTTCGCAATGTGTAATGTTTTCTACGTATTTCAATTAAATCAACGAGATCAATCGGGAATCAAAGACGTGACCTTTACACACTACGATAACATGGAGTCATCAAACGTAACGTGTCGCTTCTGCGAAGTCATACAGAGAAGGCTAAAAATGAACTGTCGGTGCATGTATACTACAGGTGTTGATAGAGGCCGCATAACAGGCGTTATCAACACTTAACAGCTCCGGTACAAAACACACTCATCGTCTTTTCTCGTGTCACGATGTAAAAACTGCGAGTACGAATTGTCGAGGCATCGAAACCACCTTCTGCGAGGGATAAGGACTTTTGAACAAAAAAACACGTTCGACAGTATGAAGCTCTCGCTGCTTTCGTTGCTCCATCCCGTGCTAAACCTGTAGGCATAGGAGAGCCAAACTGCAGTTATCGGTAGTAGAGAAGCAAACCATGATTGTGTGTCCTAATCCGCTGAGCGGCTGGACTTGCGCGGCGAGTTTCCGCAGGGCAGGCCGAGCGACCGCTGGGAACCGTCCTACGACAGAATGGAGCGCTGGCAGCTATGGAGCCCGTGCGCCGATTCATAGCTACAGCGCACGATCCATAGCTCCAGCGAACAGTCGGAGAAATTCTAGGGGCACAAGTCGATCATCACACACACACACACGACACACGACACCACACACACACACACACACACTCACACACAGCACAACACTACAGCAGGACACGACACACACGACACGCAGAACACACACACGCACTACACAGTGGTCCCGGCAAGAGCAGAGCGTCCCAGGGTTCCGGCAACCATGCGTTGTCGACCTATTGACTTATTGACAACCATGAACTGTCAAAGACCGACAACAAATGGCAAACACGCACACACAGCAACAGCTTCAATGTATGAAGACGGTATAATAGCGTATATATAATAGTATATATATATATATAGTAGTAGAATAAATATAGTATTATATCGGGTTACACCTGTTTTAGGGTTCGCAAATAAGCTGGTTGGTTTGGGCCGCAGCTGTGCAGCAGTAGTGTAAAGCGAAAACCGGCCGAGAACGTAACTTCTCTGTGTCTACGAAAATACTCCGCAAGGCCTGTGAAGGCATGACGCGCAGCGGATTACGTTAGCAGCGCTGCATTTCACATCGGGCCTCCGGATACCAGTTGAAAACATCACGCCGGCTAGCAAGTAAACATATTCATATTATCTGTGAATTGTGCGTGTTGCATCACGTACTTGTTACTGATTCACTTCTGCGTACTGTGTACTATTAGTCAAGTATTTATACTTTTTTATTTGTTAATGTTTTTTGATTTCTTATTGTTTTTTGCACTTTCGGATGGCATGGGATGGCATGGCATGCGATGGGATGCATGCGATGGCATAGATCGGATGGGATCGGATGGCATTCGATACGATGGCATGGGATGTCATGGATGTCATGGATGGCATGCGATGCGATCAGATGGCATGGAATCGGATGGAATAGTACATGGCAAGCCAGGCATGGGGATGGGGATGCGGTGCGATGGGATGGCATGGATGAATGAATGGGATGGATGCATGGATAGATACAGTAAAAAAAATTTTTGCCATTCCTTTCAAGGAAGCGCGGTCACCAACCGAGTTTACCGGCACTGATTTCGCCAGCCAACGACGCGTATCGCGCTAGTAATTTAACGAATTATGTGAAAGGTAAGCCTAGAATTTATCAAATTCTGACGATAAGAAAATAAGTAGGAAATTCTTTCCCTATTATAGTATTAGTAATTATAAACAAAAATTGTCAATAAAGGATATGAAGATTGGAAACCCTCTGCTATAAACATATATCCAAAATTGACAGCTATATCACTCGTTTTTTGTCCACTGTTATAATTAAATAAAAAAAGAAGAACGCAGCACAGCAGCGTTATCATCTACCCACTGAAGCGACTCATAAAAGACCAGTTTGAACAAAGGGGTAAAGCAAAGGGGTGTGAAAGCTGCTGCGATTATGAAAGTCTCCGGCACATGATATGAGCAAGTTCCTTTGTTGAAAATTTTCCCTGTTTTCATGACACTGGATTCAACCGTTTCAAAGGTTATTTTATGTGACATTATTCGGGCACGTGTACATGCTGCGTTACAGTATGTATGACACTGAAATTATGAGTATTTCTGAGTATTGATTCAATTGTTGGACAGAAAAAACGTTGCTGCGTACGGTTTGGTTTGCTTACTTGGTGTGACATTGCCGATTGAAAAGTAACATCATCAAAAGATAAAGATGACTGCACAAAAATAGAGAATAGAAACCTACTGTATAGTAAAAGTTTAGTTAAAGTACAAGGACGTGTTACGTGTTAAGTGGAACATGTTGACTGTGTATTCTACTTTCGGAATAACTGCTTTTCGCAATGATCAAGATGGAAGCGGTCACATAATGTTGTCCTTCACCCGAAATTGTTCAAGAGGTCGAACTAACAGTGTGGTATACGGGAGTTAAATCAAAAAATCGTGTTTTCTAGTGTCATGAGTGGGCCGACTGCATGACACAATGCTATGGGGACATTTACAAAGATATGCCTACTATGCATCCAAATATTCATTTTAGGATTACACATATAGCAATTTCAAAAGAGGTATTTAAATACCGTGTTCCTACGCGCAGTTACTTTAATAAACTTCTTCTTATCCAATTTTTCTTTATCATTTGCCCTATACACGTATGTTATTTCACAGCACTGTTGTTTCCTGCCGGCAATCGGACGTTCGAGCATGCGAAAGGGTATTTTGGTGCGGAACACTCAAACTGACCCACAATTCCCTATGTGTGGATTGGTCGATGAAACATTCTGTTGATTAGTTACAGATACCATTATAGTGATCAGGCAAACTGCATATCTGTATAGGAAAAATGGAAAATCAAAATGAATTAACAAGAAAGACTAAAGACTAAAGAATAGAAACTACTTAATTAACATCGTTCATACTTCGATCCAAACCAATAACCCATACTGTCATCATTCACTAACCGCATACTTGTTAATTGAGAACCGCAAAAATGGTGCCGTCATGCCGAGACGTTAAGAGCCCAGAAATATCGTCAATGTTTATATAGAGTACTACCAGGTTACAGCTTACCTGCAAACAAATATGAAATTACAACGAATGAACACCACTGCCCAACCTTGTGCAGATATGGACTCATCAAACGGGTCTGCCCAGTGCTGTGGCAGGAGGAGGGTTTCAGTTTGAGTTTCCTAGGTAGAACTAGTTTTCTAGTTTCGAGTTTCTAGCTAGGAGGGTTATAACGAGACTGTACCGCCGTGTCGCCACTTCACGATGCCGGCAATTATCCTTGTGCGGTCACATGACGTTAGTTAGTCTAGCGTGTGGAACTGTCTACCGGGTACGAGTCTAGGTTATAACCGGCCGAGCTGTGGCCGAGCCGGCTGCAGGTAAAGTGGTAGCGAAATGCTATGCATATTAGAGTACCTCCATAAAGAAACATTTCCTATATGAATTGCAACTACAGCATCTGCATATGGTGTTTCTGTATGTAGATATAATATGTAGCACGAGGAAAGGCGACTCGGTGTTTCATATACTATTAGAGTTCGACGGGATAAGGAAGAATTATTTAACTTAATTAGCAGTTAAGTAATAAGATACAAGCCGTTCGTATAGTGAAGACACGTGTAACTGATAGTTATCTCCTATGTGAGAGTTCACTATCATTCGTGCTGAAGCCCCGAGTCTGCGAACTTCTGGGGTCTGGCTGAGTAACAATGCATCCCATGTTGTCGCTCACTCTACAGTGAAGGTAGTTCTTCCAGGTCACTTCCGCCGGCGACACCTACCGGACAACGAATAGACGTGTTACAAGCAACAGCAACACACAACAACAACAACAGCAGCAGCAGCAACAACAAGTAGCAGCTACGTTTCAAGGAAATAGAGAGAGAGAGAGAGAGAGAGAGAGAGCGGGGGGAGAGAGACAGGGAGAAACAGAGAGCGACGGACAGTCAGACAGAGCGCGAGAGCCAGAGACAGACAGAGAGAGAAAGAGAGAAAGAGCGGATGAGCGAGAGAGAAAAACAGCGAGAAATAATAAAGGGAGACAGAGAGGCAGAGATAAAGAAGGGGACCAATAAAGGCAGGCACTGATAGGAAGAAAGAAGATGGGTATGAGGGTAGAGAGAGATGGGGAGGGAGAGAGAGTGGGTGAGAGGGTAGAGGGGAAGAGACCGAAAGAAAGAGAGGAAGAAAGAGAAAAACAAACAGGAAGCAAACTGATTGATCTGTAGACTGACCGCCTAACCCAGTGGTTCTTAAGTTTTTTAGAGGCGCCGAACCCTAACGAAACCCATTGCTCACTTGCCGAACCCCTCAAATTTGGCAAAAACAAATCAATTTTAATTAATCCAAAAATAAAACATATTGCATCAACATTCAAGACTATATTTGGAAAGCGTGCAAAGAATGAAAAACAAAATTCTAATAAAAATTGCACACAAAAGGAAGTGCACAGATAATGCACAATCAGCGGAATTGCATCTTAATGCGTTTTTTGTTCTTGTTTTTGGGCGACGATCTTAGAAATGCGTGGCTTTGTTTTGGCAAGGGCTACCCTCATATCATTTTCGCATGCAAGCCTGCTCTTTTTCTTTGTTTTGATGTTCACTAGTTGCGAAAACGCATGCTTGCAAATACAAAATATATATAAAACAATTTTTTGTACAAAATTTTAATGCGTTTCGGAGGACCTCTGCCGAACCCCTGAGACTGGCTCACCGAACCCCTGGGGTTCGGTCGAACCCAGGTTAAGAACTACTGGCCTAACCGCAGACTACATTGCCCACACACGTCTAGTTATCCTTATATGTAGCGATTGTACGGTAAAAGGAAGATGGCGGTAAGATACCTTTCCGCATGAATGGTGTCGCATCCTGCGTTCTGGCTGCTTTCATACCAGTGTAGTTAACCGTGTTGTTCCTCTTCATGCTGCTAAATGTCGTAGCTTCGACTATCTTGTCAATCTTCTCCTCGCTCAAAATCTTGCCAAGGAAGTTTGCGACACGTCTGACTTCGCCTTTTAGATCCTAAAACCAAGAGAGAGTTATATTATGTACGTCTACGACGTGTTGACATCGCATTTTACTTTTCTTGTTTTCTCTAGCCGAGTTATGCAATAGCCAATAATAATTGTCACGTCTGTAGTTTGGTTTTAATAAACCCGACAGAGTACTTTAGTTTGAACCACAGTTGAATGTTTGCGTTACAGTTACTCTGCGAACTGCAATCAGAATTAGAATCTAGCACGCACACAATCTGAGATATTTCAGATACAAATTACCTTTTTCATGTCTTCGTATTTAACGAAAAAAATGTTTTCCCAGTGCCTGCGTTCCCAGAAATCTACTTGATGCTGCCAATATTCTCCGTAATTACCTGTTAAAAGTTAATATCCTTGTTATCAAGATATTACCAGGAGAATATAAAAGGAATAATTACTAATTACTTATTATCATTTATTCTTGATATATATTATGTATATATATATTCTTTTCTTTCTTTTTTTGTTCAAATATGTATATGACGTGTGTATAGTTTTTCACGCAGGCAGACACACACACGCGCACGCACGCACGCACGCACGCACGCACGCCGGCACTGTAGGCAAGTAAATGTTTTACTATGAGGAAACACTGGAAGCTAACGATACAAAGCGTGTATACATTGTGACCATGACCTCGTGTAACAGGAGGATTAATGAATAACAACAACAACAACAACAACATGATGCGTACATTTTCCCTGCATATAGTACTTGTAAAACTCAGGAAAGGTGCTGTTAGCGAAGTCGTTGTGAACTCCGAATGGCGATAAGTCAAACCCCTTGGTGAAGTGATATAAGGAAACTGCCGTATCTTTAGGGTTCCTGCTAACGTATACAATCTGAAACAAA
>NW_014579489.1:14227-31950 GCF_000485595.1 Priapulus caudatus
AAGGAGACAGAGAGGCAGAAATAAAGAAGGGGACCAATAAAGGCAGGCACTGATAGGAAGAAAGAAGATGGGTATGAGGGTAGAGAGAGATGGGGAGGGAGAGAGAGTGGGTGAGAGGGTAGAGGGGAAGAGACCGAACGAGAGAGAGGGCGAAAGAGAAAAACAAACAGGAAGCAGACTGATTGATCTGTAGACTGACCGCCTAACCCAGTGGTTCTTAACCTTTTTAGAGGCGCCGAACCCTAACGAAACCTACTGCTCACTCGCCGAACCCCTCAAATTTGACAAAAGCAAATCAATTTTAATGAATCCAAAAATAAAACATATTGCATATAGTATTGCATCAACATTCAAGACTATTAGTGTAGGTACCTATGTCGTCAAAAACAATTTCGTGTCAAATGCTTGTTAAAAGTAAATTATCACTTGATTCTGCATTGCAGTATGTACTAAATAAAAAAAATTGGGTGACAATTTTTTCGAACCCCCTATCGGTCTGAAAATCGATAAAATCCAAGATGGCCGTCGCGGAAGTGTTGAAATATACATTATGTCATATCTTTGCAACCAGTTACGATAAAAACACGAATGAGGTGTATATTCATACATTTTAATGCATAGGGAATCCAATTCTGCCATCTATAGGTCCGAAACGTAAAGTAGAAACAAGATGGCTGCCATATATGAGCAAAAATGAGCACCAATCAAAATTGACCGATCAACTAAAGCTCAAACGTTAGAGGACACCGTTCTCTGCAAGTCTCTGACATGCAAAAAGCCAGAACTCATGAGTCAGAAGCGTAAATGCAAGCTTAGCACAGAAAATTCTATGAGAGACCTGAACAAGAAGACAGATGTGGCCTGGTTAATCGGATGCTTGAACTTCAACAAAGAAGAGCAAATTGACGTCAAACCAAATGCTGCAGGGACATGGGGAGCCTTCAATTCCTTGTTGACCTCTTTCAACGACAAGACCAATGTGGCACTGGTACCACTATTGATACGCTTATCTCCAACAGGATACGACACCCTCTACTCTGGTCTCATAAAAGCACACGACATTACAACACATGTAATGGGAAGCGGGTCGATCACTGTGATGACCCTTGACTTGCAGTTGTATGATATGACCATGAAACTGTGGTTAGAGAGAGAAGACATCATGAAGCAGTTCCTTTTCCGGCCTGGTGAGCTGCATGTTGTCTTCTGGGCGTTGGCTGCATTGGGGAAATATGTGGAGGGGAGTGGAATTGACCAGGCCTGGGTAGAAGCTAGACTGTATTCACCGACAACAGTAACCCAAATCCTAAACGGGAAACACTTGTATCGGTCCTTGGATGCACACATGATCACTCTGGTTGCCCTGTACAATCTGTACTTTCAAAGTTTCCTGACAACAGAACCGGAAGAGAGATCGGAATTGCAATCAGTGTCAAATCAACTTGGAGAGGCATACCACAGAGACATCAGCCAAAGCGTGGTAAATCGGAAGGATCTAAGTGATGTTGTCACAGAGTCCACAGATATCATGAAGAAACTGGCTGATTTCGAAGGCAAGGCGAACAAGATGCAACACTCCGTGCTAAACTACATGAAGCAGGTTGAAACCATCCTCCAATTTTTACGAAGCACCAGGCAGCAAGATCTACTGCATATGGAGAGCTTATAGTCTCTTACAAAATGCTTCTTTACTCATGATCATCAAAACTATGCTCGCTTGATCCCCCTGTACATTTCAACGATGCAGGAAACTGAGAAGAAATATCCAGACCTATGGGCACAATTCATGAAGGGAAACTTCTGTGTCACGAAAGGTGTGTCTGGGTTCACCTCAATAGCCCCAGACCATGGGATTGAGCAGGAAAACCGCAGACTAAAAGTGATTAGTGAAATCGTAGGAATAACCCAAAACGAGAAGGCGCTTGATAAGTTCTTCCTGGTAGCCCCAGAGCTGTCGAACATACTTCACGAGTTTGCAACAGAATGCGGCATTGACAACGATGACAAAAGAACACAGCACCATGAAATCACAGGCGGGAAGCTAACCAGAATGACGAGAAATGCTGGTAAACTGACGAAAGTATTCCGTGAACATGGAGACCCATTCATGTCAACTGAAGATGAGGACGAAATTTACAACATGCTTACCAAGGAAGTTATGACTGCGAAAGTATCGAAAGACATTATTGAACGTGATGAGATTGGACAACACATGTTCGAAGAATTCGTCACAGAACGCCTGACAGAGGGACGCCTTCCGGTGTGGGCCAAAATGAAGAGAAGAAAGATCGGGACATACAAAAGGGCAAATGCAGCGATGGAAGTGACAGAGGGCAGAAAGGTGGTGACTAATGCATGTAATAGTTTATGTGTCCAAGATATGGACACGTCACCACAGCTAGAATAGACCCAAGAAGATCTTGCTAAGAACCATGAAGTGGACACAGCCTCAAAGATCGAAGACACCCAAGAAGATGGTTCACCAGTTGAAACAGCGATGGATGTTGTCTTTGAGAACCAAGAGGCAGAAGAATCACATATGATACACATCCCAGACGGAGCAACAGAGATGCCAACTGGAAGCGATGACACAGCATCAACATGTAAAGTGATCATTATAGATGGTATGGCTCTCGTAAACGCAATTCGGAAGACCGAGCAAATTAAGACATGCAACGACTTTGCACAAGCATTTATTGACCAGCTAAGCAACATGGCAGGTAATTACGATGAGGTGATATTGGTATTTGACAGGTACATTAACACCTCATTCAAAGAGCAAATGAGAAGAAAGAGAACGAAAGGAAAGTCAACATATTACCATGTCAAGGACAATACGTTAATCCAGAATATTTCTCTGAATAACTTCCTCTCAAATATAAACACCAATGCAGAACTTATAGCCTACCTAGCTACGAAGAGTGTAGATCACAGCAACAGTACAATGAACCGATTAAAGAAATTCCTTGTCACATAAGGGATGGAAACTAAGGGCATCATATCTGTTCCGAGCACCCTTGCCACACACAGTCAAGAAGAGGCGGACACCTTGCTCCTGCTGCATGTCCTTTCAATAGACAAACATGCAGAGGTTGTCATTGCATCTCCAGACACTGATGTCTTACTGCTGATGGTCCAAATGTATCCAAGCTTACCAAGTGCTATAAGCTTTCTTACCTGGAAGGGAAACATGAAAAAAAGCATTGCGATTAGACCAGTGTATAAAAAGTTAGGACAACTACGTGCGTCTGCTATAATAGGATTCCATGCTCTAACCGGAACGGACATGTCTGGGCGGTTTGCTGGAAGAACGAAAGAGTGGTGCTTCAAAACATTCATGACGTGTGATGACGACATACTTGATGCCTTGGGATCCTTAGGCCACCAAGATCTAACTCAGCAGGTAAGCGATCAGTTGGAACGATTTGTCTGCCTGCTATATAGATCTGAAGTACACACCAAATTCAACGAGCTTCGTTGGTTCTTGTATTCGAATCGCGCAGCTGAGGGAGAGAGTCTTCCTCTAACGGCTGGCTCGTTGACACTCCATATTCAACGGGCACATTACATAGCAATGATTTGGCGAAAAGCTGGAGAAAGCCATCCACGCCTCCCGTCTCCTGTCGATTATGGGTGGAAGTTTGATGCGACTGGGAGCCATTACGCGCCAGTGAGATGTATAAATCCTCCAGCTCCCGCAGCAGTGATAAACTTAGTAAAGTGTGGATGCAAACGTAGATGCACGGGAAGATGTAGCTGTCGGAATAACAATATCCCATGCACAGAAGTATGCGGATGCGTGGGCTTCAGCTGCACGAACCAAGCTAACTCAGAACTAGTAGTAATAGACATGGATGAGGATGAATAAAGATCAATGCTCATATAGATGTATTCCTATAACCTAAATAAAGAGTTTGTCTATTCAAATTAATTATGTTAACACAATAATGGGGTGTCTTTTCTTTCTTCTGCATTTCAAATACACAAGTCCACATAATTGTGCACGCATAGCTATTCAACATGCTGATAGAAACATATTTTACTTCGTCTGGTAACATTTTTGCTCGTATGTGGCAGCCATCTTGTTTCTACTTTACTTTTCGGACCTATAGATGGCAGAATTGGATTCCCTATGCATTAAGATGTATGAATAGACACCCCATTCGTGTTTTTATCGTAACTGGTTGCAAAGATATGACATAATGTATATTTCAACACTTCGATTTTCAGACCGATAGGGGTTTCGAAAAAATTGCCACCCACATTTTTTTTTATCTAGTACATATTCTAATGCAGAATCAAGTGATAATTCACTTTTAACAAGCATTTGACACGAAATTTACATAAGGGCATACACTATATATTTGGAAAGCGTGCAAAGAATAGACAAAAAATAAAAATTTTAATAAAAATTGCACACAAAATGAAGTGCACAGATAATGCACAATCAGAAGAATTGCATCTTAATGCGATTTTGTTCTTGTTTTTGGGCGACGATCTGAGAAATGCGTGGCTTTGTTTTGGCAAGGGATACCCTCATAACATTTTCGCATGCAAGCCTGCTCCTTTTCTTTGTTTTGATGTCCACCAGTTTTGAAAACGGATGCTCACAAATACAAAATATATATAAAACAATTTTTTGTACAAAATTGTAATGCGTTTCGGAGAACCTCTGCCGAACCCCTGAGACTGGCTCACCCAACCCCTGGGGTTCGCTCGAACCCAGGTTAAGAACTACTGGCCTAACAGCAGACTACATTGCCCACATACGTCTAGTTATCCTTATATGTAGCGAGTGTACGGTAAAAGAAGATGGCGGTAAGATATACCTTTTCGCATGAATGGTGTCGCATCCTGCGTTCTGCCTGCTTTCATACTAGTGTAGTTAACCGTGTTGTTCCTCTTCATGCTGCTAAATGTCGTAGCTTCGACTATCTTGTCAATCTTCTCCTCGCTCAAATTCTTGCCAAGGAAGTTTGCGACACGTCTGATTTCGCCTTTTAGATCCTAAAACCAGGAGAGAGTTACATTCTGTACGTCTACGACGTGTTGTCATCGTATTTTACTTTCCTTGTTTTCCCTAGCCGAGTTTATGCAATAGACAATAATAATTGTCACGTCTGTAGTTTGGTTTAATAAATCCGAACGAGTACTTTAGTTTGAACCACAGTTGAATGTTTGCGTTACAGTTACTCTGCGAACTGCAATCAGAATCAGAATCTAGCATGCACACAATCTGAGATATTTCAGATACGAATTACCTTTTTCATGTCTTCGTATTTCACGAAAAGCATGTTTTTCCAGTGCCTGCGTTCCCAGAAATCTACTTGATGCGCCCAATATTCACCGTAATCACCTGTTAAAGGTTTATATCCTTGTTATCATGGTATTACCAGGAGAATATAAAAGGAATAATTACTAATTACTTATTATCATTTATTCTTGATACATATATATGTATATATATATTCTTTTCTTTCTTTTTTTGTTTAAATATGTATATGACGTGTGTGTAGTTTTTCACGCACGCACGCACGCACGCCTGCACTGTAGGCAAGTAAATGTTTTACTACGAAGAAACACTGGAAGCTAACGATACAAAGCGTGTATACATTGTGATCATGACCTCGTATAACATGAGCATTAATGAATAACAAACACAACAACAACAACAACAACAACAACAACAACAACAACAACAACAACATGATGCGTACATTTTCCCTGCATATAGTACTTGTAAAACTCAGGAAAGGTGCTGTTAGCGAAGTCGTTGTGAACTCCGAACATCGAGAAGTCAAATCCCTTGAGGAAGTGATAGAAGGAAACTGCCGTATCTTTAGGATTCCTGCTAACGTATACAATCTGCAACATAAATGACATCGTTACTACAATTCGCCATCTTAAATACGTCTACTAACATGTTTTGAATCGTACACAGTTAACTGATTACATTATCAGATTATATGTTTGTCAACAACCTTATATCAGCCAAAGTATCGTGATGAAAGTAAGCAATTCTTTGGTCCAGTTCATATCTGCCGATCGGATCCTATTACTATTCACATCAGTGTTAACAATGTAAGTCGCATATTAGCAGGGAAAAATATTATATGCGGTTGTAATATATGAAATCATAACTTTTTATGCTCGACTGCTCGCGCTTATTGGTGACGCTTAATGAGACGTAATGATAGGAACATTCATGTGTTTTGCATGTGATAAGGCGATCGCGGGTCACCGGTCCCAGACGATAGTCAGGCGTTCTCAATTGAAATTTTAATTATAATATACTCTTTTTGGAGTTTTGTTGCCTTCTACGATGTTGGGTTTGGAAGAAGTTGAAAATTCAGATGTGTTTTGAAGAGCCTTGGCGCATGTCCCCTCGCCTCCCAGTCGGGGACACTTCTGTCGCAATTGTTCTTTCAGTCCTTAACGATCATCTGCCATATTTTTACGTACGAGATGGGGCCACTCCACGTCATATCGGGCCCGATGGATAAGTCTCATCCGAGCTGCCCTTGCCTGCCACCTTGGCGAATCCGCGAGGTCCGCGGTCCCCATTCGAGGACGAGCCAGTAGCTCGATTGCCTGTCCCATCCATGTTGCTACCTGTAGACATATCATTCATCATCACTAGGGTCTACTGCGTCGAACGTAGTGGAGCGAGGATAATACGGCGTGTGTTTCTGTTGAAACGAAGCTGTACGTTCTGGGTTGTGCGGCATGGCGTTACGCACGCAGTCGCGAATGAGACCTTGCAATACAGACAATATCGCTTGCAAGGCATTAATTTGCTCTACTAATTATTTTGAACATTAAGTGGCATCACATCGATAAATCGTTGAAATTCCATTGGATAACGTCGCAGGTACTATGAAACAAGTGCGCGCCTGAGGCGGGCCACGTTATTAGCCGTTTACAGCGCCGACGCATGCGCAGGTGCCGCTTTGCGATACTCGGACAACTACTTTTTTCAATGGTTTATTCCGAGGTGTGGGGCAATGTTGTTACGTTTGTGTTTTAATACAAATTGAAATTGTTGGACAGTTCTCAAGAAAGGCTTTTGTCTTTCCACTTCCGCCACGTATTGGCCCGCCGAGTAAGATTGCAAAAGCAGTCAGTGCGCATTGCTTCCTAATATATTAACATACTAGACTGGCTTACTCGGTTCTGCTGCCTTCTAGTGAGGCAGCTTAGTAGGTGGCCGATACCGATCAACCGAATCGTTCAAACATCGTCGAAAAAGCCTGTGAAAATCGCGTTAACACTTCTTGCAATACTATTTGTATTGCTCTTTCATTTTAAAGACAGGATACACGCGATCCCCAACTACAACTTGGCGAGCCGCATCTTGACATTTCAAAAAACGGCCGCGGCTCAATTTTCGTTAAAAAATAAGCATATACTCTCGGCGTTAATAATGGGGCTTTGTACGAGGGCGCTTTGAAAACCCCTTGACTGACAGACGTCATGCGGGTTTCACTATTTTATACAACAGAGGGCGGGGTGATTGCCCATGAGGTCTGCGACCGTCCTTTCTTGGCCACCCACTCTCATCGGATGTCAAAATCGGCCACCATAAACAATTGTACAAACATTAGCAATTATTTCCGTTTTCAGCGAAGATATAGAGACTGAAAATTTGCAGACTGGCGCAGGTGTAATTACGTTTCTTTCATATTAAAACAAGACACACAAGCTTCCAATTATAAGTACAGCGGGCCATAGTTAATTCAAGCATGGCCGCATCACATTTTAGCTCTGATACTTCAGAATGATCAATGACATAGACTAACATATACAAAACAAACATGCAGTGAAATGTTGAATTTACCGGTTTTTCTCAGTAATATAACATAACACAATGCCAACTGCAATCGCCGCAGTGTGGAGAGAGAGATAATTCAAGACATCAAGTGTAGTATACAGCTACACAAGAACATGACATGGCAAGCTAAATACATCACTATTTTTCAAGTTAAACAAAATGTCTCCAGACTGCATTGTCCACAAGTCTGTCGCGCAGATTGTCACTACAGTGCGGTAACATGTACCGCCCACAAACACAATATATACTTGTATGTACAGTATAGTATCTTATGTGCGTTGGCGTTTCTCGCGGCGTATAGATATCTGTTATGGTGCGCTCGTGCGGTGGCTCGCGCGGCGTATATAGCTATCTGTTATGTAGTGCGTGCTCGGCGCGCGCGTATTATAGACTATCTGTTATTTGCGTGCGTGCGTTTCTCGCGGCGTGATAGGGTAGCCTGTTATGTGAGTGCGTGCGTCGCGCGCGTATATTGCATCTGTTATTTGCGTCGTCGCGTTCCTCGCGGGCTATAGGTACCTGTTATGTGAAGTGCGTGGCTCGCGGCGCGTATATTCCTATCTGTTTATCTTGCGTGCGTCGTTCGCGCGGTGGTATAGGTACCTGTTATAGTGAGTGAAAGTGCTTCGCGGCGCGTTATATTGCTATCTGTTATTTGCGTGCGTGCGTTCTCGCGGAGCGTATAGGTACCTGTCTATGTGAGTGCGTGCTCGCGCGCGGTACTATAGCTATCTGTATACATGTGCGTGCGTGCGTGCTCGCGGCGTATATGGTACGCTGTTAATGGTGAGGGCTGTGCTCGGCGTCGTATATTGCTATCTGTTTATTTAAGCCTTGCGGTGCTTCTGCGCGGGCGTATAGGTAACCTGTTATGTGAGTGCCGTCGCTCGCCGCGCGTATATAGCTATCTGTGTGATGTGCGTCAGTGGCGTTCTCGCGGGCGTATAGGTACCTGTTATGTGCGGTGCGTTTCTCGCGCGCGTATATAGCTATCTGCTTATTTTGCGTGCGTGCGTTCTCGTGGGCGATATAGGTAACCTGTTATGTGAGTGCTGCTCTGCGCGCGTATATAGCTATCTGTTATGTGCGTGCGTTCTCTGCGGGCGTATAGCTACCTGCTTATGCGCGGTCGTGCGTGCGTGCTCGCCCGCGTATAGGAGCCTTATGCTACCTGTGCGTGCCCTTTTCTCTCGCGGGCGTATAGGTACCTGTTATGTGCGTGCGTGCTCGCGTGGTATATAGCTTCTGTTATGTGACGCGCGTTTTCGCAGGCCGTATAGGTACCTGTTATGTGCGTGCGTGCTCGCCACGCGTATATAATAGCTTCTGTTCATGTGCGTGCGTTTACTCGGCGGGTCGTATAGGTATCTGTTATGGGCTGCGTGCGTGCGTTCTCGCCGGGCGTATAGGTAACCTGTTTATCGGTGCGCTGCGTGCTCGCGCGCGTAATTAGCTACTCTGTTATGTGCCGGTGTGCGTTCTCGCGGCGTTAGGTAACCTGTTATGTGGCGTGCGTGACGGCGCGCGATATATAGCTATTTCTGTTATGTTCGTTGCGTTCTCGCGGGCGTATAGTACCTGTTATGTGCGTGCGTGCTTCGCGCGCGTAGATAGCTAATCTGTTTACTGTGCGTGAAACTGCGTTCTCGCGGGCGTATACCGTACCTGTTATGTGCGTTGCGTGCGTTCTGGCGGATGCCGTACAGCTATCTGTTATGTGCTGTGCGTTCTCGCGGGCGTACTCAGCTATCTGTTTTACTGCGCGTTGTCGTGCGTTGCTTCGCACGCGTATATAGCTTGCTGTTCATGTGCGTGCGTTTCTCCGCGGCCGGCGCCTATAGGTACCTGTTCATGTGCGTTGTTGTTCTGCGCCGTTATATAGCTATTTGTTATGTGCGTGCGTGCGTCTCGCGGGCGTAGCGTAGTAGGTAGCCTGTATGTGCGGTGTGCGTGCTCGCGCGCGTATATAGCTATCTGTTATCCGTGACGTGGCGTGCGTTCTCGCGGGCGTATAAGGTAACCTTGTTATGTGCCAGTGCGTCGCTCAGCCGCGCCGTATATAGCTTCTGTTATGTGCCGTGCGTGCGTCTCGGCGGGCGTATAGCTACTCTGTTTATAGTGCGTGCGTTGCCGTGCTCGCGCGCGTGAGTCATTGAACTGCTTGTGTACAACGTCGCGTGTTGAGCTGACGAACGGCACGTTGAAAAATGCGGCTTTAGAACTCCACGATAAAATGCGTGTTTTTCCATCATTTCCAAAGCGCGTGTTGGATACGGCACGTGTCGACTTGGCCGGACTGGGTATTAACCTGCGCCAGTCGCAAATTTTTCAGCGTCTATATATCTTCCGTGAACGGAAATATTGCTAAGTTTGTAATTTTTATGGCGGCCATTTTTAAATCAAGATGGTTAGGCCGAAAACGCCCTTTGATCACATGGCATCACGTTGTTGTATGAAATAGCTAACCAAATTACGTCTGTCAGTCAATATCAAGACTGCTTACGAAAGATTAATTAACCGAGATATAGGCGTATTTTATAAGAAATGACGGCGGGCATTGTTTTGAATTCAAGGATGGCGCCAGTTGTAGGGTGGGATCGCTGAGTCCTGTCTTCAAATGCAAAGAGCATACAAAAGTATGCGCAAGTTACCAAATTTTCATACTTTTTTCACATTTTGAACGATTTTTTTCTATCTACTGACTATTCTGTTAAAAACAAGTTTGTTCGGATAGATCTTTTTATATGTGTGTGTGGTGTGTGTGTGTGTGTGTGTGTGTGTGTGTGCCGCGTGAGGGTGTGAGGGTGTGTGTGTGCTCGTCGTGTGTGCGCTTTGCGGGTGCGCGGACAAAAACCTGTCCGTTGTATTCTGTGCGTGAATGCCGGCGTGTGGTGCGCGTGCGCCCGTTTTGGTTATGTTTAGTAAGGTAGTATATATATATGATCACATTTCAGGACATGAGTGACTTAGCCTTACTAAGGAATTCACCCGTCCAACAACTGTAGCGCACATTTCGAAGTAGGGACGGGGACATAGCACATCGTCGTCACGGCATTTTCAGCTCGTGCGTACTCGGCCATGTAACGTTCCATGTACGCAGGACAAGAAAGCTGTTTTTATAAACACGGAGAATAAACTAGGTAGCGGCAACTCTATCATCCCTGAATTGTCTCTGACATCTATGCAGCACAAATACAGTATCAAATGTGGAGCAAAATCCTTCGGTAACCGGTCTGCAGAGCCGTCACGTAACTTGTGTGTTATAACGCCGAGCAGGGCGAATCAACTCTGAGCGCCCTCCTCTGCCGCTTACTTATGCTGAGAGGGTCTATGCCCCCGGGGGTACTGCCGGAACGTACCCTGGGTACGGTCCGCGGTATACCAGAACGTACCCTGGTACTATCTAATATGCCGGACTGTACCTCGCCTACTCCACTAACGAGTCTAGGGAGTCGCCTAGCTACGCCTACGCCTAACCCTAACCCGAACCCGAACCCTATCCCTAACCCTAATCCTAACCCTAACCATATCAAATACTGACCAAGGTACGTTCCGGTATACCGGACCGTACCCAGGGTACGTTCAGGCAGTACCCTGGGGGACATAGACCCTATGAGCCTTACGCATGCATAACGTCCACTCATGCATTACTTATGCATTACGTCACGCGAAATAGGTTACTGCGTCATAAACAGCTAATGGCTCATTGTCACATCTCCGAACCTGTTTTACCCGGGCAGCGGAATTATACCGAGCAACAAGGCACGCTAGCCTGGCTACTGGTTACGCTAAGCCGTGACATCATGAAACCGGTCTATACAAGGGGCAGCCTTGGTGGCCTATGGGGGCCGGCCTATAAGAGGGAGAGAGCAGAAGATTCGAGAGAGTCGGGTGTGGCACTGGCTAGTCGACCCGCACTAGCTTATACGTTGCAACATATGTATTCAAATCAGGACGTCTATATCATGTATAATATACACAACCTCTTCGACCATCACTGTTTACGATCACTGACCGACGAATAGAGTAACGACGAGATACCAGGGCTACATTTGGTGCCGTTTGACCAAAAGAACTGCGTATTCCTTTGCTTACCTATATGAAATAACCTATGGGGGCCGGCCAATAAGAAATGTAGCCCTGGTATCTCGTCGTTACTCTATTCGTCGGTCAGTGTCGACTAGCCAGTGCCACACCCGACTTTTTCGAATCTTCTGCTCTCTCCTTCTTATAGGCCGGCCCCCATAGGCCACCAAGGCCGCCCCTTGTATAGACCGGTTCCATGATGTCACGGCTTAGCATAACCCACCAATAAGCATTAGCAAATCAGCCAATTAGCCAATCAGCCAATCAGCGCAATCAGCCAATTAGCATAATCAGTAGCCAGGCTAGCGTGCCTTGTTGCTCGGTATAATTCCGCTGCCCGGGTAAACCAGGTTCGGAGATGTGACAATGAGCCATTAGCTGTTTATGACGTAATGCATAAGTAATGCACGAGTTGACGTTATGCATAAGTAAGCGACAGAGGAAGGCGCTCAGTGTTGATTCGCCTGCTCGGCGTTATAACACACAAGTTAATTGACGGCTCTGCAGACCGGTAACCGAGACCATCGCCAAGGCTCTTCAAAAGACATCTGAATTTTCAACTTCTTCCAACCGAAATCGTAGAAAGGACCAAAACTCCAAAAGTATATTATAATTAAAATTTCATTGAAGAGTGATATCGTTGGACGGTGACCCGATCGTTTATCAATGAAAACACATGAATGTTCCTATCATTACGTCATCATTACATCATCATGACGTCATCATTACGTCATCATGAAAGTTTCTATCATTACGTCACCAATGATCTGATCAGTCGAGTGTCAAATGTTAGCATTTCATATATTACAACATATATTCCCCATGCTAAATTATGCACGTATAGTTGACACTGATGTGATAGGATAGGATGATGGGAGATATGATACTGGACAAAAGAATTGCTTACTTTCATCACGATACTTTGGTTGATATAAGGTTGTTGACTAACATATAATCTGATAATGTAATCAGTTAACTGTGTACGATTCAAAACATGTTAGTAGACGTATTTAAGATGGCGAATTGTAGTAACGATGTCATTTATGTTGCAGATTGTATACGTTAGCAGGAACCCTAAAGATACGGCAGTTTCCTTCTATCACTTCTACAAGGGATTTGACTTATCGCCATTCGGAATTCACAACGACTTCGCTAACAGCACCTTTCCTGAGTTTTACAAGTACTATATGCAAGGAAAATGTACGCACCATGTTGTTGTTGTTGTTGTTATTCATTAATCCTCCTGTTACACGAGGTCATGGTCACAATGTATACACGCTTTGTATCGTTAGCTTCCAGTGTTTCCTCATAGTAAAAAAATTACTTGCATACAGTGCACGCGTGCGTGCGTGCGCGTGTGTGTGTCTGCCTGCGTGAAAAACTACACACACGTCATATACATATTTAAACAAATAAAGAAAGAAAAGAATATATATATATATATACATAACATATATATCAAGAATAAATGATTATAAGTAGTTAGTAATTATTCCTTTTATATTCTCCTGGTAATACCATGATAACAAGGATATGAACTTTTAACAGGTAATTACGGTGAATATTGGCAGCATCAAGTAGATTTCTGGGAACGCAGGCACTGGGAAAACGTACTTTTCGGGAAATACGAAGACATGAAAAAGGTAATTCGTATCTGAAATATCTCAGATTGTGTGCGTGCTAGATTCTGATTCTGATTGCAGTTCGTAGAGTAACTGTAACGCGAACATTTAACTGCGGTTCAAACTAATGTACTCTGTCGGGTTTATTAATAGCAAACTACAGACGTGACAATTATTATTGTCTATTGTGTAATACTGAGTTCCTTCTACTCGTGTGTTACCCGTGATCGTTAGGGTCTGCGTATGTTATTAGAGATGCCGCTGCTTACATCGTACATAAATTAGTCAACAATCAAGTTACGTGTTTGGACCATTTGCACCACGTACCAACTTGCACGACGTATCCAAGTATAATTGCATAAACTTGGCTAGGGAAAACAAGGAAAGTAAAATACGATGCCAACACGTCGTAGACGTACATAATGTAACTCTCTCCTGGTTTTTCACCAGATGATAGATTCTAAATGGCCAAGATCAGAGCGGTTCGCATATACTTCCCTTGGGTTCAAGAACTTCTTGAGCGTAGCGATGATAGATGACAAGATTATCGTGCGTTACTGCTTACGACATTCTTACGCTCTAGCCATTCAAGCCAGGATACGACGTACCGTACGGGCGGCTTAACTATCACTAGATATGACACATGGCAGTCGGCACGCACGCCGTGGAGGGGGGTGGGGGGGGCGAGGGTCTGCGGGACATCTATTCATCGCCGAAAAAGGTGACTCTTTACTCTCCGAACCTGTTGTTCCACATCGATCAGTAAAGAAGATAACTACTAGACGTGGTTGAGGCAATTGATGATCTGTCTGGTGAGTCATGTTCTTTACCCTATCGTCTCCGCCAGTGTGTTTCGCGGTGAGCCCGCTCCATGCGTGGTCGGCGAGGTCTCCGAAACGCCATCTTTAAATTTTGTACAAAAACATGGTTATAGTATATTCATTTTTGTATTTTTTTTGCGAGCATTGCTTTTTCGAACTGCGTGCGACATCAAACGAAGAAAAGCGAGCAGGCTTGTTGTGACAACATGACAGTGAAAATGCCAAAAAGCGCGAAAAGTCCAATAAGCAAGAGCCACTCAGGTTCTCGATCGTCGGCCAAAACAGAAGCCAAACGGATAGTTAAGATGCAATTCGCTGATTGCCGCATTACGTGTGCACTTCATTTTGTGTGCCTATTTTTATTTAGAATATTTTATTTTTTGTTATTTCTTTGCACGCTTTTCCGATATTAGCTTGTAATGTATCGACCTGCATATGTTTTATTTTAGGGATTAATTGAAACATTGATAAAATGTGCGATTTTGTTTTTGTCAAATCTTGCGGGGCTTCGGCCGACCTGCTGAGCGGTGGGTTTCCGCCCTCCCTAGGTGTCGGCGCTCTAAAAACTTAAGAATCACTGGCCGTTAGGGGCGGGCAGATCTATAGCATGCAAATCAGTCCTGCTTCCTGTTTTGTTTTTCTCTTTTTCCTCCTCTTTCTTTCGGTCTCTCCCCCTCTACCCTCTCACCCACTCTCTCTCCCTCCCCCTCTCTCTCTACCTCTCTTTTTTGGTCCCCTTCTTTATCTCTGCCTCTCTTTCTCTCTTTCTCTGTCCCCTCTGTCTGTCTTCTGGCTCTCGCGTCGCTCTGCTTGATGGTCCCGTCGCTCTCGCTGTCTCTCTTCTCCCGCTCTCTCTCTCTCTCTCTCTCTCTCTCTCTATTTCCTTGAAACGTAGCTGCTACTTGTTGTTGCTGCTGCTGCTGTTGTTGTTGTTGTTGTTGTTGCTGTTGTTGCTAACCACGTCTATGTGTTGTCCTGTAGGTGTCGCCGGTGACTGGAAGAACTACTTCACTGTAGAGATGAGCGACAACATGGATGCTGTTACTCAGCAGAAGTTCGCAGACTCGGGGCTTCAGCACGAATATGAGTGAAGCTCTAACATAGGAGTAAACTATCGTTATACGTGTCCTTATAACGACGAGTATTTATTAATTACTGCTAATTAATTAAATAATCCTTTTTTCTGTGAACTCTGTAATGACGTAGATATAGAATTATTTAACCTAGTATAGAATTTAACGACACGGGTCATTAAACGTAAGGAGACCACGTCATATGTTATTTTAGTAACAGCCAAGGCAACAAGCAAAGGACACCAGGTCCTGCTCTCACCAGCCGCACACGCCGCACGCGTGTCGCGCGTGTGACACAACAAAGGAGAAAGAGAAAGTAATCACTTACACAAGGCGACACTATGATATTTTAGTACCTATAGAAGGACATCACACCTTGATGTCACATGCCGACTGATAAAGAAACATGAATCGAACTGCCGCTATTCCCAAGGACTTCTAGAAGCTCCAGCCATCATCGGTAAAATTAGGCAAGCAAATGTTGAATTTCTCGTGTTTTGGAGTGTCATACTCTTTCTATATTATCTTACTCCTGATCTATGTACTGTATGTGTTTATTATGTTGATGTTGTTCATTAAAGAATAAAGTTACCGTAGCAATTCAATGGTTATAGCATTAATTATACTGTCTGTACAATTGCACACGTATCTGTTGTACAAACGAACCTGGTCAGACTATACGATCACACGTGCCTATTACGTAGAACACACGAGCTTCCCTATTAGTCCAGTTGCCAAAATGTTGACCCTGCAATGTTAATTACTTTGAACTTCTTTTTTCATGAAATGTGTTCTATATAGTTAGGAGAGACCCTCCGATTTAGCTTGCGTTGCTACTGTGCAGTCGTTTTGAGATTCTTGGAATTCAGATGGCCGCGCGTCGATTTGCATTTTTGGTCTAATTTACAATTTGTTGCATCTCGATGCACCTAGAGGTGTCATGCAATCCTCTTTTTAGGGGTTTTCGGGGCAGGCGAGTCATTTCTGGGGGAAGTTTATTATTTAGCATAATGGGGTCAAGGTCAGGTCAAAACAAAGGTCAACGGTCAACATTAAGACACTCTTATGTAAATCAACGAGAAAATAGCAACAGCCTTAAACCGTACACAAATAAAACGTAGTTGTCACCATCCCTCTGTGACTCCTCATCCTCATTACTCCTCAATCCGCTCATCATCATTGTCATTGTCGTATCTTACACTAGCTCCTCTTCAATTGTCTTCGGTGTCATCTGATTTTTCGTGAATCTGACTAAAACAGCGATCCCTCCCCTCGCACTTGCAATAGTCTGTGCCACTGAAAAGGCCTGGTACCGGGTTGCAGCTGCAACCGCTTCCCCGCTGCATGCCTTGCTTCTGCGCTGCATGCTGCAGACTCACTACTATCAGGAGCGCTTTGGTGTAGAGCAACGTGGCGCTGTTGAGTGGTCGGTGTGATGGTGGAGCCTCTTTGATACCTCCATCAAAAGTTGGTAATATGTAGAGCTTGCTTCAGGTGGGTCACGTTTGGTTTGCTGCCTTCCACACGTAGCATCTGAGCGTGAGTTCGGAGCACATGCAGCTGCAGCGGTGACGTTCAGTCGCGGTAGCAGTTTTCTTCAGTTTGTGCAGTGGTTCTTATTGCTTGCGGTAGAGGCGAGTACGTGGCATCATTCATTTGTACAACTTTTCTTGTCCGTAGAGAGGGAAGAAGAAGCTGCTCTGCTGTCGCTTTGAGTTGATGCATGGGTCGCGCAAGCTCTCAAGCACTTGATTAGACCTGGTTTTATCATTCTCCAGGAGCTTTTGGTGCTGCTGTTTTTCTTTTCCAAAGGGGTACGACACCGTATCCGCAGCCTTGACAGCGCATGGCACCGAGAGTGGATGCATTTCTGGGGCTAACGCTCACAGTTTTGATTGTATCCAGGGGCATCACCATCACATTTCCATCATGATCTTGGCAAAATGACCGCATCCTTGTGTCCAGTACAGGATGACGCAAGACGTCTGTGTCATCACTGAGGATGCGGATTGTCTGGGCCATTCTTCTGCTGCCGCCTTCACGCATGTAGCTGCAGAGAGTGAGGTCTGCCCTCAGCATTGATGACCGACACAGTCCGCTTGTGACAGCCTCGGATAGTTGTGAGGATGGAGCAGTAGCCGCTATGGATGTTGTTGTGAGCAGTACTCTTGTTCGTTGGCATTGTGAGAATAGGCTTGTCGGCATGGAAGGGTGTGTTTGGGGTCAGCCGCCACTTCTTGGTCTCTCGCTCTTTCATTGCCCTCATTCCTTTGCGTAGGCGCTTTTTGGT
>NW_014579490.1:0-1011 GCF_000485595.1 Priapulus caudatus
ATAACTATCCCCACCACCGCCGCCGCACCGATCCATCCTTGGAACCAATTCAGCGGCATCGCGACATCGGCATGCGATTGCTTCGTGAATGTTGCGCTTGCATAATCTTACATAATCTTCGCCTCTTTCTCCTCCTTCTCCTCCTCCCCTTCCTCCTCCTTCTCCTCTTCCTCCCCCTCCTCCTCCTCCTCCTCCTCCTCCTCCCCATCTTCGTCCTCTTGCAGCGTGTACCGTGGCACGACCACCAGATGCCATGATCGCATGACAGCCTGTCCGGCCTGGCCGCCACCGCTGCCACCGCCGCCGCCGCACGGAGAGGTCAGCTTGGGTCACGACGGTGTTGACGTGAGGCTGTACTCGTGGAAACCCTCTTTCGCTTCACCTCGACTCGTTCGCCCACATATCGCGTCTGCTGTACGCTGTAGGAAGCTGGGATGCTTCTAGCGCGCGAACTGGAGAGAGGGGAGGGAGAGGAGGTGGAAGAGTGAGCTGAAAGAAGGAAAGGGGAGAGGGGGGAAAGAAGGAAATGGGAGAGGGAATAGGGAAGGGAGAGGAGGGGAACGGTGCGCGGAAAGAAGGAAAGGGGAGAGGGGAGGGAGAAGGAAAATAAAGAGAGAGAAATGGGAGGGAAGGGAAAAAAAGGAAGAGGGAGAAAGGAGAAGGGGAGGCGGAATGGGAAGGAAGAAGGAGAAGAAGGAAGGAAGAGGGAGATGAGGGAAAGGGGGTGAAGGGGCAGCGAGAAGGGAAAGTGAGAAGGGGAAGGGGAAAGGGGAAAGCGATGCACGCGAGGGTCGACACGGAAAGAAAGAGGAAGAAGACGTCGAATCAGCGAAAGGTTTTTTTTCCTCGGCTGGATGCTCGTAGTAAAGCGAACGATAGGTGTCGCTAGCGGCGCTTCGCCATGCCGCTCGCCGATGCTGGAAATTCGCAGCGTTTCTTTTTCGAATATGGTGATGAGGAATCGGAGTAGAGCAAAGAGAGAGAGAGAGAGAGAGAGAGAGAGAGAGAGAG
>NW_014579490.1:1758-2952 GCF_000485595.1 Priapulus caudatus
AGAGAGAGAGAGAGAGAGAGAGAGAGAGAGAACGAGAGAGAAAGTGAGAGAGAGAGAGAGAGAGAGAGAGAGAGAGAGAACGAGAGAGAAAGAGAACGAGAGCGAGAGAGATCGAAAGGGACTTCGACGAAAAGGGGAACGCTCCCTATATATATATATGATCCCATCACCCTCCCTCACCCCTCCCCTCTCTTCCTCCCCACCCCTCCCCTCCCCCTCCCGCTAGCTGTCACATGTCATCACAGTCATGCACACACCTGTAATCACAGGATGCTGTTAGAATTAGCACGCTGACGTAACCTCTAGTACAATATCGCGCTCTCGCACAATGTGCGCGTCAGTGTGACAGTACGAGATGACTATATATACATATATATATACTATAGATGAGAGACTATTATCATATATATATATTTATATAAGATAGATAGATAGATATATTGTATATATATATATATAGCGTGTCGAGGAGATGTGTGAAATAGGTGTGCGAAAAAAGCAAAGCCAAAGTAAAGCGGAGCGTATTAGCGAGATATCAGCGTCGATAGGAAAGCGCAGCTTCCGCCGTCAATGTGCCTGCTCATCTGCACGCTTGCCGCGCGGGATCAGCTTTAAAGGTTCGTGAGTCAGCATGTAAAAAATAGTTAACGACGCAGAGCTCTTTTAACCTCGGCCCCGCTTCTGTCACAAGAGCCGTGGCGCGGGCCAGAGGGATGGAGGGGAGAGGGACGAGGAAGCGGCGCGGGCAGCGTGGGAGGCGGGAGGGGCGCAGGCGGAGGGGAAGGGAAAAATGAATCATTCTTTTGACGAGAATAAAGGTGAATTTATCTCGAATTGTCATCGGTGGCGAGAGTTCATGGCACGGGGTTGAACGCACCCGTGATGACGTCACCCTGCACCGCCTCCCCCCGCCGGCAGAGTGCGCTGCGGTCGATTTCGAGTAGGGAGTAAATTGAAACAAACTTGAAAAAAAATTCTGCTCAAGCGCAAAGTTGTTAACGAAAAATATATTTGAACCGGAATGCAACGATTCGATAAAACACGGAAACAATGAAGAAATGTCCGAGAAACGTACAAGCCATAGCTCTCTCTCTCTCAGCCTCTACCCTTCTCTGCTTTACTCTGCTGCTCTCTCTCTCTCGCTCTCTCTCTTTCTCTCTCTATCCTTTCCCCTTCTCGCTCTCTCTCTCTCTC
>NW_014579490.1:3543-9253 GCF_000485595.1 Priapulus caudatus
CTCTCCCCTTCTCTCCTACACGTACCTCGTTAGTGCTGCGACTCGCATGTTTATATCTCGCGCTCTCGTAAAATGACATGCTCCAACCGAACTGGCGGCTCCGTGTTTAAACAAACTACAATTAAAAGCAGTTGTACGGCCTCTCCGCTCGGGCCTCCGAGGCGAAATCTCTATGTGTGGCCGACCGCGGGCCGCACCCTGAGCGTCGACGGCTCGCGAGTCGGCCGGCGAGCGCGCGCCGACGGGCGTCGATGCGCAGGGGAGAGGGAAAAAATAGCGCAGATAAACGAATTACGAACGCAGCGCATCTCGCGCGACTCGCGTTTCCTGTGCATATGGTAAAAAAACGCTCGTGTCTTACTTCTGAGAGGCGTTTAGTCGATGCGTGAGTGCCAGTGTGCGCGTGCGTGTGCATGTGCGTGCGTGCGCGTGTGCGTGTGCATGTGCATGTGCGTGCGCGTGCGCGTGTGCGTGTGCGTGTGCGTGTGTGCGTGTGTGCGTGTGCGTGCGTGCGTGTGCGTGTGAGTGCGCGTGCGCGTGTGCGTGTGCGTGCGCGTGTGCGCGTGTGCGTGTGCGTGCGCGTGTGCGTGTGTGCGTGCGCGTTCGTGCGTACGATAACCTCCAACGTTATCCTCACCCCTAACATCATCACCCCAAGCATCAGTACCACCACTGATCTCTTTCTCTCTCGCTCGGGCACCTTCTCTCTCTCTAGCTCTCTCTCTATCGCGCGCGCGCGTACTCTCTCTCTTCGTCTTTCACCTCTCACTCTCACCCTATCCGCTCTCTCCGCACCTTTTTCTCGTTCACATTCTTCATATACTATATATATATATTATATCAGGAGTTAATATGAAATTTTATCATTTTTGTCATTAATTAACTCCTGATATAATATATATTATATTTTATATATATAATATATATATATATGATATATATATATATCAGGGTTAATATAATGTCAATTATTTGTCAAATTATTATATGGGAAATGTTGTAAATTTTATATTACCCTGATATATATACACACACACCTATATATATATATATTATATATATATATATTATATTATAATACGTTCCACGCTGCCTCAAGCAGACTAAACTATACGAACATCTTTCCGTGCTCAGTAGTGATGATCGGCTGCCCGTATGGCTTCACCCCATCCCCCTCCTTTCATCTCTTTTCGTCTTCTCGATCTCCTCTCCGCTCCTCTTCTCTTCTCTCCACTCGTCTCTCCTCCTCTCTTCTCAGCTCTTCTCCTCGCCTCTACTCTCCTCTCCTCGCCTCTCCTCGCCTCCACTCTCCCCTCCCCCTCCTCTCATCCCCTCTCCTCTCTCCCTCTCCCTGCCGACACAACAACGCCGTGCTGTGTTCGTCTGCCCCTGCGCGCCCCGCCCAGTCCGGGATAGCTTATCGCGGTGAGCGCGATGCGAGCAGACGACGTCGTAAAGACGTTAGCGGCGGCAGTTACGATCTGCCGCGGTCGCCGCGGTCGCCGCTGCTCCGGCCGTAAAGCGGGGAACGACGTAAACCTCGACGTAAACGGAGGGCATACCTTGTACCCCCAGCATCCCTTGTATCCTCAGCATCCCTTGTTTCACCAGCATCCCCTACCATCCCTTGTATCCTCAGCATCCCCTGTATCGTCAGCATCCCTTGTATCCACACCACCCCCAGCTTCCCTTGTATCCACAGCATCCCAAAGTATCCCAGACATCCCCAGCATCCCCCAGCATCCACAGCATCAACAGCATCCTTGCATCTCCTGCTTCCCCCAGCATCCCCCAGCATCCCTCATTATCCCCAGCATCCACAGCATCCACAGCATCCACAGCATCCACAGCATCCACAGCATCCACAGCATCCACAGCATCCTTGTATCTCCTGCATCCCCCAGCATCTCTCAGCATCCCCAGCATCCACAGCATCCTTGCATCTTCAGCATCCCCCAGCATCCCCCAGCATCCCCCCAGCATCCCTCAGCATCCCCAGCATCCACAGCATCCACAGCATCCACAGCATCCACAGCATCCACAGCATCCACAGCATCCTTGTATCTCCTGCATCCCCCAGCATCCCCCAGCATCCCCAGCATCCACAGCATCCACAGCATCTACAGCATCCTTGCATCTCCTGCATCCCCCAGCATCCCTCAGCATCCCTCAGAATCCCCAGCATCCACAGCATCTTTGTATCTCCTGCATCCCCCGCGAGGTTCTCTTCGCACTGTTTGTTGTGAACGTGTGTGTATGAGCAGCAGCAGCAGCAGCAGCAGAAGCAGAAGCAACAGTAATAGCAGCAGAATCAGCAGCAGCAGCAATACTAATAGCAACAGCAGCAGCAGCAGCACTAATAGCAGCAGAAGCAGCAACACCACCAACAGCAGCAGCACCAACAGCAGCAGCAGCAGCATTCCTCTGCGTGTAACCATAGCACTCGCCGCGTGTACCCATTCGCCTATGCGTGCGTGCGTGCGTGCGTGCGTGCGTGCGTACGCGTGCGTGCGTGCCCGCCTCCCCCTCTCTCCGTCACACATGTGCTGAAATCATTTGGCCATGTAATGCCGGCGTGTTAGTTTATACTTGTCCGCTGATTGACGCCTGCTCCCGCGACTCCCACATCGCGCAATTGATCCAATCAGGGCGGAGCTTACGGCCGCTGCGCCGCCGCCGCACGATGTAACGAGCCTCGCGATTGGCTAGTTGGTAGTCGCGTCGATTCGCTGTCGGGCCCGTTGCGGCGGTCGGCGGCGCCAGCCGGGCAAGCGCGTCTGCCTTCCCCCCGCTGGCTCCAGTCTATACATACACAAAACACACACACACACACACACACACACACACACGCACACACACACGCACGCGCGCGCGCACATACACGCGAACGCAGACACGGAGACAGCGTTCTTATGCAGCCAGGGAGAGAGAGAAGGGAGAGAGAGAAAGGGAGGGGGAGGTAGAAAAAGAGAGAGAGAGAGAGAGAGAGAGAGAGAGAGAGAGAGAGCGAGAAGAGCGAGAACGAGGCAGAGAGAGAGAGAGAGAGAGAAGAGAGAGAGAGAGAAGAGAAAAGCGAGAGGCGATTAGAGAGAGAGAGGAGAGAGAGAGAGAGATGAGAGAGAGAGAGAGAGAGATAGCTGAGAGCGAGAGCGAGAGAGAGAGCGAGAGTGAGAGAGAGAGAGAGAGAGAGAGAGAGAAGAGAGAAGAGAGAGAGAGACGAATAGGAACGAGAGAGAGAGAGATAGGCTGAGAGCTTGAAGAGAGAGAGAGAGCGGGGAGCGAGAGAGAGAGAGAGAGAGAGAGAAGAGAGAGAGAGAGATGAGAGAGAGAGAGAGTAGAGAGAGAGAGAGAGAGACAGGGAGCTGGGCCACATTTTCTCGTCGCCATCGCTTCATAACATAATGCTCCTTCGTACCCGCCCTCCCTCCCCCAGGCCCGCGCTGCGCTGCGCAGGGGGTGTCTTCGCGCTCTGGGGAAGGAGAGGGAGAGATAGAGAGAGGGTGAATAGGAGCGAGGGAGAAGGACGGATACAGAGAAAGAGAAGAGAAAAAAAGAGAGAGAGAGAAAGATATCAGAAGAGCGAGAGAGAGAGAGAGAGTTACAGAGAGCTGAGAGAGAGAGCGAAGACGCATTGAGAGAGGAGAAGAGATGCGAGAAAGAGAGAGGGTGAGAACGAGAGATGAGAGAGAGAGAGAGAGAGAGAGAGAGAGAGACGGAGGAAAGAGAGAGAAGAGAGAGAGAGAAGAGAGAGAGACGCGGTTAGAGAGAGAGAGAGAGAACGAGATAGAGTCGGGCGGTTTTTCCCTCCGCCGATGACGTCACCCTCCCCCTCCCGCAGCCTGGCCGCTGGACGTCACATCTGCGGCTGCCAGTTCACACCTAGAATGAATAATGGGGGGCGCCGCCGCCGGCCGCGCTAGCACGTGTCCTGCCGGAAAGCGCCCGCGCCATCAGCGTCGGAGCTGGCGTCCTTACGATGGCTTGATTCGCGCTCGATTCAGCCGGAGCGGGTCCTGAGTAGCGCCCGCCGCCCATCGCGCGTAGTCCAACTGCGACGCTTGGTAGTACATAAATATCTTAATCAGTCCGCGGCCGCAGCCAGCGATAGGGCAGTTGATACCCTGTGTGGGCCAGCCGACTGGACTGACTTCTGGCACTGCTGATCCGTCGTGTACACATACATACACAGATACACACACACACACGCACGCGGCATGTGTGTTGCGGCGTGAGAAATCTCTTTCGGTACAACGCCTACGATACGCAGACGACGTGTGTCCGCCAAGCTACACGCGTGTATATATATCTCTCTTAGATATATATTATATATCTTCTGTATTTACATGACCGCGCGCGTGTGCGGTGCGTGTAATAATATGTCGCGCGTGTACACGCTACACGTGATAGGCAAAGGCTCGTTCGGCAGCACAGGCATACGAACGCGGACGATCGATAAGCGACAAAGCGGACGAACTCATGCGCGAGATCATTCCATCTCTCTCTCTGTTCTTACCTACCAGAGCCGACGCGATCCGCACAGGCACCACTCGAGCCGACGCGTCAGCAGCCGACGAGTAAAAACCGACGTGGAATAGTGATCAGGCCGCAGCAAGTGGGCACACCCCGTGGACTAATATAAGCAGTGCTCCGTCGGCCGACGCCGACGACGACGGCCGACGCCCGACTTGCAGGAGAGCTGAATCCGTCGCCGACGCTAACGGCTGTACGCTGCAGGGCAGGCAGACAGCAGTGGAATGTGATGCGACTAGTGTCGCGCAGCGAGATGGCAGGGACGCAGACCGCACGCTGGCCTTACGATGCATCAGGACGCACCAAGCGACGCGGCAGGGTTCGAGCTCCTTGCCTGCCCGTAGACGTCGACGTCTTCTTTCACTCGCTGAGCAGTAAAGCGGAAATCCGTGAACGCTACTACGCGTTGCGGCTGCCGGCGCCGCGCGCGGCCGATGCATCACACGCGGCTATCGCTCGCCCCACGTGTACGTTATCCTCCACTCCACCACCCAACCACCCCCCGGGTGTCGGGTTCGAGCCAGGGTGCGCGTGCAAGTTATTTCGCGGCATTCCGTGTTTGTGATCAAAGTGCGGGGTCGCCGGTCGAGTCCATGGTCGCGTGTAGTTTATTCACTACATACGTGTTGTGATCAAAGTGCGGGGTCCTGAGGCGGTTCGGAGTCCTGGGTGTGGCGTGTAGTTATTCGAGATGCCCTCGCGCTGTGTGGCGACCGACGTGCCAGGTCCTGGTTTCGAGTCCCGCGCGCGTGTGTAGTATTCGCTGCCTCCGCGCGTGTTTGTGATCAGCGTGCGGGTCCCGGTCGAGTTCTCCCGAAGATGGACTGTGTGCGTCGTTGAAAAGACAGAGAGAGAGCGATGAGAGAGAGAGCAGAGAGAAGGAGAGAGGGGAAGCAAGGGAAAGAGAAAGGGAGAGCAAATTATAGATAGAGGAGAGAGTAGAGAGTAGTAGAGAGAGAGAGAGAGATGGAGAGAGAGATGAGAGAGGAAGGGAGAGAGAGAGGAGAGAGAGAGAGAGAGAGAGAGTGGAGGAGAGAGAGAGGAGAGGGAGAGCAGAGAGAGCAGAGAATTTAGATAGATAGATACGATAGATAGATAGATAGATAGAAGAGAGATCAATAGATAGATAGATAGACTAAAGAGAGAGAGAGAGAGGAGAGAAGAGGGAGAGAAGAGAAAA
>NW_014579490.1:10600-16651 GCF_000485595.1 Priapulus caudatus
ATTATATATATATATAATCATTTACGCATTCGCCGCACGTTGACCGGTAGGCTGGAGGCTAGATTTATTCCACTTCTACTCGTCGTACTGACCAAACCGTCAGTGCAAAACTACTATCGGCGAGTAGTAGATAGAAACCATATAGCTGCAGGGTAGTAGTATATTATATAGTGGCAGGTCTCAATCATTCCCTGGACGTTCTACGCCGAATATTCTCCGTCCATCTCGCGGTAGATTTGTAAAGTCCTTTACCTTCTTTTTACCTTCTCTCGGTGGTTTCCCGCCTCCGTCGTGCTCGCTATCACGTCCGCGCGCAGGAAATGTACACGCATATCTCAGCGAGCGACAGGTTCCCTTCGTTTTCGTCGTACATACGAACCACCCGTACACCGACGACAGACGCACGCACGCACGCACGCACGCACGCACGCACGCACGCACGCGTGCACACGAACACACTCGCGGCCACGGTGGTTTACAGACACCCGGGATGGATCTTCTAATGCAACTTCTAACTTTTTCGTTGCGTAATAACAAAAGTTCACAATAGAAAATTTCTACTAATCTAAAAAATCATTTTTTATTATGGACTCTTGCTAATATGTACGGGTAAGAGTTACCAGTTGATCGTAACCGGTAAGGGAAATACACCGCCGCTGGCTAGGGCGCATAGCGACATAATTATTAACGTTAAGTGCATGGTGGAAAAATTCTTAGTGGTGAGAAAATTCCGATCAGCGTAATATTTCATATGTGCACATACGTGCTGGTGTCAACTCTTTGTCGCAGCTCTTTACACATATTCTCTCTCTTTCCTTCTCTCTCTCTCATTCTCGTTCTATCTTTCTCTCTCTTTCTTTCTCTCTCTCTCTCATCTCTCTCTTTCTCTCTCTATCGCATCTCTATTTTTCTCTTGTTGTCCTTCCCCTTCGCTCACTCATGCTTTCCCTCTGTCCGTCTGTCTGTATCTCTAGCTTGGCCTCTCTCTCTCTGTCTCACTGAGTGTGTGTGTCTCTCTCCCGGTGTGTACCTCTCTCTGTCACCGGCTGCCAATCTGTCTCATTCCTCTCACACCGTCTCTCCGCCCCCTCTCCCACCGCCTCGCCCACCCTCTCCCGCCGCCTCGCCCACCCTCTCCCCGCCGCTGTCACTCTCTCCGTCGCCGCCGCCGACTTTTATAAAGCTTTTTGACAATAACGATATCGGATGCATCATCACCGTAGCAACGACAGCATCCCAGTCACACAGTTTCCCGCATCATCACCACCACCGCCGCCGCCGCCGCGGCAGCAGCAGCAGCAGCACGTTATCTTGTATCGCCACGCCGCACGCCTCTGCGGGGATTTGCGACGCGCGCGCGACGTTTTTATTTACTTTATGCGTTTCATATCAGCGGCCAAACAGGCGGCGACGATTTTCAAATATTCATTATGCTTAAATAACAACAATCATGGGGATTAGCGGTGGTCGCGCGCGCGTGAGGCAGCTTATGCCTGCAGTTATTTGTAAACGGCGGCTATCAGCGACGGACACATTTTCGTTTCGGGTGGAGATTTGCGAGCGATACCTACGCGCGCGCGAATATTCAGCTTAGTTCAATTAATTCGCGCTCGAGAGAGAGCGAGAGCGAGAGAGAGAGGGAGTGATATTATAGGATATCGGCGTGCATAATTGATACTAAGTAGTCGGTTTTGGTGACGCCCCGAACCGCTAACGCCTCACGCCCTTTGTCTGTTATTGTTTGTTGTTTAAGCGCGGATTCGGCGAGCGAGTGAGTGAGCGGCGAGACACGCACACGCACGCACACGCGGGGCGACGGAGGTTGATATAGCCGACGCGTGTTTGCGTCGTTCGCGCATTTTACTTCAATCGCGTGCGACTCCGCGGTCGGCAGTGCGCGCGTGCGTGCGTGCATCTGTCTTCTATCTGTGCGTGCGTGCGCGTGTGTTTGTTCGTGTGTGTGTTTGCTTACGACGACGTCCGCAGGCGTCGCCCGGGATTGTGTACCCGTGCGTGCGTGCGTGCGTGTGAGCGCGCGCGATAGCAGCCCTGTTAATACGACTACTGCTGCTTTTACGTTGTCAACAACAACAACAACAACAACGCGCGTGCGTGCGTGCGTGCGTGTACGTGCGCGTACATACAGCCGTGGACGGCGCCGACGACAATAGTGAACTAGATAAACAACAACAAAAACAACAATAACAACAACAACAACAACAACTACTACTAGTAGTAGATTACTAGTGTTGTGGTGAACTGTGCGAAAATAACTACTAACTATGAGGTTGTGGTGAACTCGTAAAACTAAACATGGCCGACTTCTTGTTTCTAGCACGCGTCGCCAGCGCACAGGTGTGCCGACCGCACTTCCACTCGCCGCTGCATCCGTGGACGCTCGCGCCGGAGAAGCCCGTCGTTCCGCACGCGCACACGGCCGGCGGCCACCCCGTGCCCTCCGCCTGGTGTAACCCCTACAAGAACCCGCACCACCCATCTCCAGCCGCGCAGCTGAGCAGCTCGATCGCAGGCGGCCACCACTCTAGTCCCTACTACGTCAGCTTCCCGCCGACGCCGCCGAAGGACATCAGCTCGGAGAGCAACATCGAGCAGGCCGTCACGACGGCGTACGGCAACGGCATTGCCGAGCAGGCGGGCCTGGCGGCTGACAAGCAGCACAAGTACAGCCGAGAAGGTACCAGCACCGGCTCGCTTAGCGCCCTGCCCGATAACCATGGCATGCTGCAGCCGCCGCCGCCGTCGGCCGCCTCCTCCGCCGCCGCCGCCGCCTCCAGCTTGGCTTCGCAGCATCACCAGAGCTACCCGCCGCATCCGATGCCGTCGTACATGTCCTCGCACTCCGACTTCGGTCCCACGTCGCTCAGTCACGTCGGCTTTCATCCTGCCGCATCCGTGTTTAGCGCGAAGACGCTAGCTAGGACGAGAACGAAAGCACGCTCGAGCACCGGTAAGTGTCCGTCTGTTTCCCGCTATACGTAGATGTCTATTTATTTATTTATTTATTTATTTATATATATATTTATATATGTATAATTATATATATATATATATATATACACATAAATATATGTGTGTGTATGTATGTGTGTGTGTGCGCGCACGCGCGTGTGTGCATGCGTGCGCGCATATCTCGTTTCGTTGCATTCCGCAATGCCTGCGTGCGTGCGTGCGTGCATGCGTGCGTGCATGCGTGCGTGCGTGCGTGCGTGCGTGCGGGATATGCAGTGGCAGCATCGCTCATGCTTCTATGAGTAACGGAGGTGAGGTAATGACACGCTAGCACCTGCCCCTCACTCACTCGCAAATCACCTACGCTGTCTTTGTATTCCCTCAACACGCGCGCGCACCTACACAGCAACGACGCGTGCACGCACGCACGCGCGCATATACGCATACATAATGCGCCATATATACGTGCAGGTGTAGTGTTAGAGTGATGCATACACGTGTGCACGCACGCACGCGCGCATATACGCATACATAATGCGCCATATATACGTGCAGGTGTAGTGTTAGAGTGATGCATACACGTGTGCACGCACGCACGCGCGCATATACGCATACATAATGCGCCATATATACGTGCAGGTGTAGTGTTAGAGTGATGCATACACGTGTGCACGCACGCACGCGCGCATATACGCATATATAATGCGCCATATATACGTGCAGGTGTAGTGTTAGAGTGATACATACATGGGTGCACGCACGCACGTATATATAACGTGCCATATACGTGCAGGTGTAGTATTATACTTATAGAGTGACACCTTACATGTGTAGCAGCATGGCTGAACAGGTGTTTTACCGAATGTGCAGCTAGCTAAAAACTAACTAGCTTGCCCCGCATGCATGTTTATTTTTCTCTCCCACACGATGTTCACGCAGGCGTGTACAAGGGCGAGCGACTCACTCCCGTATATTGCCACGCTATAATAGGAGTAATTGATATTATACTGTCCTTTTTTTCGATTGTCTCGCACGCTATGGCGTGCCGGGAGAGCTATTCAATGTGTCTATTCACATCGAGCCTGGGTAAATCCACACAATTGCCGCGTGCCATGGAGAGACTATAGGACGAGCTGCACTTCCTGACTGCGCGCGTGACCCCCTCGTAAAATACCAGCACACACACACACAGGCTACGAAATAATAATCATATACATATATAAGAGAGAGAGAGAGAGAACGAGATAGAGTCGCGGTTTTTCCTCCGCCGATGACGTCACCCTCCCCCTCCCCGCCGCCGCTGACGTCACATCGCGCTGCTCATTTCACGCTAGTAATGATAATGGGGGGCGCCGCCGCCGCGCTAGCACGTGTCCTGCCGGAAAGCGCCCGCGACCAATCAGCGTCGAGCTGGCGTCCTTATCGACTGTGCTTATCTGCGTCGATTCATCGGAGCGGGTCGCTGATAGCGCCCGCCGCCCTACCGCGCGTAGCCAACTGCGACGCTTGTAGTACAAATATCTTAATCAGGTTCCGCGCGCAGCCAGCGATAGCAGTTGATGACCGTGTGGCAGCGCGACTGACTGACTTATCTGCACGCTGATCCGTCGTGTACACATACATACACAGATACACACACACACGCACGCGTGGCTGTGTGTTGCGGCGTGGAGAAATCTCTTTCGGTATCAACCCTACGATACGCAGGACGACGTGTGTCCCAAGCTACACGCGTGTATATATATCTCTCTCTAGATATATATATATATCTCTGTATTTACACGCGCGCGCGTGCGTGCGTGTAATATATGCGCGCGTGTACACGCTACACGTGATAGCAAGGCTCGTGTCGGCAGCAGCAGACGAACCGACGATCTAACGACAAGCGGACGAACTCTCGCGAGATCATCTCATCTCTCTCTCTGTTCTTACCTACCAGAGCCGACCGACACACACACACTCGAGCCGACGGCGTCACAGCCGACGTAAAAACCGACGTGGATAGTGAGCAGCAGCAGCAGTGCACACGCCGGGACTAATATAGCAGTGACTCCGTCGCCGACGCCGACGACGACGCCGACGCCGACGCTGAATCCGTCGCCGACGCTAACGCTGACGCTGCAGCAGACAGCATGGATGTGATGGCGACTAGTGTCGACCAGCAGATGCAGGCGACGCAGCCGCATCGCTGGCCGACGATGCATCAGGCGCACCACGACGCGCAGGGTTCGAGTCTCCTGCCTCCCGAGGACGTCGACGTCTTCTTTCACTCGCTGGACAGTAACGGAAATCCGGTGAACGGCTACTACGCGTCGCCGGCGGCCGCGCGCGCGATGCACCACGCCGGCTATCGCTCGCCACACGGTACGTATGCCTTCCATCCACCACCCACCACCCCCCGGGTGTCGGGTTCGAGTCCCGGGTGCGCGTGCAAGTTATTCGCTGCATCCGTGTTTGTGATCAAAGTGCGGGGTCCCGGGTTCGAGTCCTGGGTGCGCGTGTAGTTATTCACTACATACGTGTTTGTGATCAAAGTGCGGGGTCCCGGGTTCGAGTCCTGGGTGCGCGTTGGCGTGTAGTTATTCGAGAGCCCTCCGCGTGTGGCGAACCGACGTGCGGGTCCCTGGTTTCGAGTCCCGCGCGCTGGTGTGTAGTATTCGCTGCCTCCGCGCGCTGTTTGGATCAGCGTGCGGGTCCCGGGTTCGAGTCCTCTCCCGAGATGGACTGTGTGCGTCTGTGAAAGAGACAGAGAGAGAGCGATGAGAGAGAGAGCAGAGAGAAGGAGAGAGGGGAAGCAAGGGAAAGAGAAAGGGAGAGCAAATTATAGATAGAGGAGAGAGTAGAGAGTAGTAGAGAGAGAGAGAGAGATGGAGAGAGAGATGAGAGAGGAAGGGAGAGAGAGAGGAGAGAGAGAGAGAGAGAGAGAGTGGAGGAGAGAGAGAGGAGAGGGAGAGCAGAGAGAGCAGAGAATTTAGATAGATAGATACGATAGATAGATAGATAGATAGAAGAGAGATCAATAGATAGATAGATAGACTAAAGAGAGAGAGAGAGAGGAGAGAAGAGGGAGAGAAGAGAAAA
>NW_014579490.1:22469-27469 GCF_000485595.1 Priapulus caudatus
TATATATATATATATATATACATATATATATATATAATGTATATGAGATAAACAGTCGTGAAAACACCTTCGATACATATATATATATATATATATATATATATAATACCAAGAGCTAATAAATACCTATTATTAGTTCTTGATATATATATATATATATAGTTATTTATTTATTCATTTATTTATTTATTTATTTATATATTTATTTATTTATTATTTATATTATTTATTTACATTTCGCCAGCCTAACCAACCGATTAATTCCATTAAACTAATTAACTAACTAACGAACCGACTAGCAAGCTAACCAAATTAGAAACGGGTTGACCAAGTAACAAAGCAGGCGTGTATGAGTGAAGCGCTCAGATTGTCAGATTGTGAAAGTCAATTGGTCAGATGTAGCCAGCGTGAAATGGCCTGCGAATCGGACTAATTTTCGCCGCCTTTCATCTCTCGTCCATCTTGTAATGAGGCGAGCGTGGCCGCTGCTGCGGCGGCTGTGGCTATCGGCTGACCACTGACCACGTCGTGATCCACGAGAGGAGATGTTTATCTTAGATGGTCAGCAGATTCTGAACGCTGCGTGTGTCCCCTGCTCGGTACGGTGGCGTGTGTGTGTGTGTGTGTGTGTGTGTGTGTGTGTGTGTGTGTGTGTGTGTGTGTGCGTGCGTCGTGCGTGCGTGGCGGTGCCGTGCGTTGGTGCTGTGGTGTTTGTGTTTGTGTTTGTGTTTGTGTTTGTGTCGTGCTTGTGTGTGTGTTGTGTGTGTGTGTGTGTGTGTGTTGTCGTGTGTGTGTGTGTGTGTGTGTGTGTTGTGTGTGTGTGTGCCTCTCTGCTTGCCTCGCTCGCCCTTTTCTCTCTCTCTCCTCTCCTTTCTTTTTCTCTCCTTCTCTCTCTCTGTCTCTCTTTCTCTCTCCCATCCTTCTATGTTCCCCTTCCCCTGCTTTCTTGCTCGCTCTTTCCCACTCTCATTCTGTCTTTGCATCTTCCGTTTCTACTTCCCCTCTCTCTTTTCCTCTCCGTCTTCGCGCTCTCTCTGAGACCGTTTAACGGGTGCATAACCACTAAGAAAATCGACGTTCATCCAGCAAACACGCACATGTTCGTGTGCGGGCCGCGTCGTCCGCCATGAGGGTAGCTATAGCTAGCTTGGCGCGCGCGGTGTCTGTAGCTTGTATATACGTATATATATATATATAGTATATATAATATTATATTTATGTCTATGGCAGCCAGCTCGCGCGGTGTCTGTAGCTTGTATATACGTATATATAGATATATATACCATATATATATATTATATATGTGTGTGTGGTGTCGTGCCACGCCAAGCCAACGACATCGTAGGGGGAACCGCCGTGCGCGACGCCACGCCACGCGCCGAGCTGACGCGCCCGCGCGAGTAAACAACGCGTCGTCGGCTGCGTGCGGCCACGCGGTGACGTCACGCCGCGCGCCGCGCGACGTTTTTGACGATGATGTTTATAACAGCGAGAATGGCGGCGTCGGGTTTCGAACTGGAATATTGCGTGCGTTTGTGTGTGCGGGTGTGCGTGTGAGGGGCGTGCATGCATGGGTATCAGAGCGCGTGTGCGTGCATGCGTGCATTTGTGTGCGTGTGCGCGTTGATGGTGTGTGAGTGCCCCGTTATTGCTCCCGCCGTCATTGCTACACTTTGTCGTCGTCGCCGTCATCATCATTATCATCGTCATCGTCGTCTTCATCATCATATTATCATCATCATCGTCGTCGTCGTCGTCGTCATCAATCATCATCATCGTCATCGTCTCGTCATCGTCATCATCGTTCATCAACGTCATCATCGCCTACGAATAACACACGACATTCGGCTAGCGCTAAAAAACGCAACGTCGTCGCTGCTGTATGTGTAAACAATGACGGGAGCCCGGGACCCGCCACCGAGCGACGAAAAAACAACACAGTAACATATCCGTAGTGGTAGTACTATTAGTGGTAGTAGCAGCAGCAGCAGCAGCAGTAGTAGTAGAGTAGTAGTAGTAGTAGTAGTAGTAGTAGTAGTAGTAGTAGTAGTAGTAGTAGAGTATAATAGTATAGTATAGTAGTAGTACTAGAACTATTATTGGCCACGGATCCAGCGATAGTGGGGAGGGAGGGAGCACATGTACGAAGCGGGGGGAGAGAGAGAGAGAGGCGCGGAGATGCGGAGAGACTCCTCCCTGCGGCGTCCCGGCGCCGGCGCCCAGGCGCGACACTGACCTTCCCCCGCTCCCCCGCCTCCTCCTCGCACAGGGCGCGCCGCACACGGGCACGGGTCTGCGAGAGAGAGAGAGGAGGGAGAAAGGGAGGGAGAAGAGAGAGAGAGAGAGAGAACGAGAGAGAGAGAGAGAGAGAGAGAGAGAGGAGACGAGAGAAGAGAGAGCGGGAAGGAAAAGAAGAGAGTGAGAGAGAGAGTGGGCCAGAAAGAGAGAGCGAGGGAGGAGAGAAACAGAGAGACGGCGAGAGGGAGAAAGAGAAGAGAGAGAGAGAGAGAGAGAGCAGAGAGAAGGAGAAGGAGGGGGAAGAGAAAGAGAAGCGGAGAGAGAGAGCAGAAGAGAGTGAGAGAGAGAGAGAGAAGAGAGAGAGAGAGAGCGGCAGGAGAGAGAGAGAGCGAGAGTCGGAGTCAGAGAGAAGAGATGAGAGAGGAGAGAGAAAGAGAGAAGAGAGAGAGGAGAGAGAGAGAGAGAGGAGAAAAGAGAGAAGAGAGAGTAACGAAGAAGCAGAGCGAGAGTGTGTGCCTGGTCCTCAAAAAGCACCCACGCGCCGGCTAGTAACAGCGACAGGAGCGGGTAAAATGTTCCACAGTATGACAAACTCTCTTTCTCTCTCTCTCTCTCCACTCCTCTCGTCTCTCTCTCTCCTCGCTCTCTATTCCCAGCCCCCCCGTCTCTCTCTCTTCTCGTCCATCGGTCTCTCCTCCTCTCCTCTCCAGTCTTGCCTCACACCCTCTCCCTCTCCTCTTCCTTTTGCCCTCCCCTCTCCTCTCTTCTCCCTTCTCTTCTTTTCTCGCGCATACTTGGCGCACCTAATGGTGCCCGCAGCGGTTCGCTGCGTGGTTGCTGCCTGGCAATGTGTGATTACTACATACACGTGTGACAGTAACCGAGCCAGGCGACCATCTACTTCTAGCTTGTCCACCATCATCCATCTCGCCTGTACCAGATGCGTGTGCGTGCGTGCGTGCGTGCGGGCTGCGTGCAGTGCGCGTGCGTGCGTGCCGTGTGTACCCCAGCTCGCCAAAAACCAATGCGCACCGTGTCGCGGGCATAGAAACGCTTTATAGATACTGTCCTATTATATATATATATATAATATATATAATATATATATATATATAATATATAATATATTATATATATATACATATATATATATATACATAATATCAAGAGTGAAATAATAGTATATATAGAATTACATATATATATATATATTATATATATATATATAATTCTATTATTATTCACTCCTGATAATATGTATAAATGCTACGCTACGAATGCTGAAACATAACCTCTAACCGGCTTTTACTAACTGCTGTTTCCAGCTGAGCGCCACCTAGTTGCTAATCGCTTCACTAATCAGCGCCCTCTATTTGTTTGGCTCTCTAGACGGTGAAGAGCTACTTCGCTATGCCGATCGTCTGCAACATTCTTCTCCGTCGAGAAGGCTTGCGAAAGAAGAAGGTACGTGCTGCCGCCGCTGCCGCTGCTGTCATCGTCTGCTCAATATGGCGCTGGGAGGCGGGCGATTACGTCATTGCTTGTCGGTGGTGACGTCATCGTGTTTTGCCACTCTCGCTTTCTCTTTCTTTCTCTGTCTGTCTTTCTCTCTCTGTCTTCGAATTTCTCGCCTCTGTTCGTCTTGGTTCCACGCTAGCCCCTGAATGTGACGTCAGTCTAGTATTCTGGTTTCCATTGCGGAACGCGTGTATGCGCGCATGCGTGTATGCGTGCATGCATGCAAGCGTGCAGTTATTGACATGTGAAAGTTCTTAATCATCGTGACAATATGCGAAATCTCGCATGAAGACGCGAATGCGCGTGTGCGTACGCGTGCGTGCGCGTGCGCGTGTATGCCGCTAGTTACAGGTACCACAGCCTTCTCTCTCTCTATCTCTCTCTCTCTCTCTCTCTCNTATATATATATATATATATATATATATATATATGTGCGTACGGAGGTTCTCACGGCGACTATACTCACGGCCCCCTGTTAGCCGGCGGGCGAAGCAGGCCGTGTGTTGTCAGCAGCTGCTGAGGGTGGTGGGTGGGTGGTGGGAGGTATAACGGGGGAGAGGGAGGAGAAGGAGGGAATCTGGCGTGCCTGGCCCGCAGTGCATGCCTCTGCTTCCCCACTCCACCCCACCCACCCGTACGCGTGACTCACCTGGCAAGCACGCGAGGTGTTTGTCTATCGCATGATGGCTTCGCGATTCAGTAAAAAGCCCCCTCCCCCTCCCCATCCCCCTCCCCCTGCGAGAGACTGAAAGGAACAGCAGCAGCGAGAGCGCGCGCACTTTTATATAGCACTAACAGAGTCGATGGAATGGAAGCCAAATATTTAGAAACATCTCCGTCAGTCGCATGCCGGCCGATACGTCCACTTACGCGTATCAACAAATATCTCACGGAATAATCGGCGGGGTATGGGCCGCGGTATCAGTGCAGCGGTGGCGCTCAACCCTTGATGCGTTCTCTCTGTGTGTGTGTGTATGTGTGTGTCTGTCTGTCTGTCTGTCTCTCCGTCTCTCTCTTTTTCTATCACTTTCTCTTTCGCGCGCGCGCGCTCGCTCTCTCTTTTTCTATCACTCTCTCTCTCTCTCTCTGTCTCTCTGTCTCTCTGTCTCTTTCTCTCTCTCTCTCTTTCTCTGTCTCTCTCGTCACTCTGTCTCATTCACATGCTCTTCTTCTCTCTCTATGAATGCATTTCTCTCCTGCGCGCTCTCTCCTTCTCTTTTTCTCTCGCGTTCTCGCTCTCTCTC
>NW_014579491.1:0-31928 GCF_000485595.1 Priapulus caudatus
GAAAGATCGCGCAGAAGAGGTTCTCGAACGGCACGAACGGATCGTGGATGCCGAGAAGCAGCGACGACAGCTTGAAGTAGACGAAGAAGACGACGACTCCGAGGTAGACGACGACGTGAGGAACGGAGATGTAGTTCGTCTGTTCCTCGATGATGAACAGGATCGACGCGAGCGCGCACGCCTTCGTGTAGCTGCAGGGGGGGCGAGAAACAAGAGAACATTTATTGAGGGCTCCACTGGGTCGAGGTTAGATCACACCCCTCACCAACTAACTGCATGCAGCGCCCCCTTCCCACACTCGGGATATACCACTGCCACAATGCTAGCACTATTTTTAAAGTGGGGGCGGAGCTCCGGGGAAATCCAACAAATGGCAATACAACGGCCGCGAAGTTGCCGCCTAACAAAACATTAGAAATTCCTATGATTTGCATGTTTGTTGGTGGACAAATTTAGATGTTTTAAGCTGAATACACAAAAATGTATCAAAGACAATGTTCGAGAATTAGGTATATTGGCAAGCATCCCAAAAATTCATGATAAATACGTGAACTTAGTTTAGCAAACAGCGTAATGATTTGAAAGTAGTAAATGGGCGCACTATTTCGTATCACTAATTTATCAAATTTCTTATCAAGGTCGAGCGAGTCGCGTGTGCGCTTATAGACCACGTATGTTAAATCTAGATGCAGTTGACAGCGCATACTATGAGCCGCGTGTACGCTCTTAAGCTGTGTATGTAGCGACACGCTTCTTGCTATCTTTGACATATATACACAAGATAGCGCGAGAACTGTGTCTCCTTAGGCACATGTACAATGTGATATTTAGAAGCTTCGAGAACCAGCCGCGCCTTGGGTGTTGACAGCCGATGGTTCCTACGTTACCATGGGAACAGCTGCGTGACTCGGATACGTGTATTATATATGCATGTCGCCACGCTTTAACCAGCTTGTGCGTGCGACACTAGTTTATGTGTTTATATTAATTACTGCATATAATATGTATACAGGCATGTATATATGTGTGTATACGCTGGTACATATGAAGTATGATATATATGTATATTTGTATGTATACAGATGGTATACCAAGGCCAATTAGCCTGTACATTCCGTACTGATGTGTAGACATAATCAGCATAGCGTATGGACGACCCTGGTGTCTGAATCACATGTTTATAAGGAAAATGTCGAGATTTGCATGTATATATATATAAACATGTATATATGCCTCCTATGCTACAACACAGTTCCTATGCTACAACAGGTGTCCTTGCCGCCTTCCTGTGTTGACTAGCTAGGGAGGATGCAAAGATGTTAGAGAAGAACTACTTGAGGAGAAGTCGCACATAAAATAACCTAGAAAAAAAAAAAAAAAACCTTAAATAGCCACACCAAGATTACAATGTTTTCTGGTATCTGGTTACAATCCGTTTTGGCGTTAAGTTCCTTGTAGCCGCAGGTCCCGTCGTGCTAGTTAAACACAACGCAAGGCTAATCACGAACAATCACATTATACGATCATCAGATCCGAACGAGATTTCTGAACGAGATTCAGATCCGAACGAGATACTGCACAACATCATCGCTTCAAAGGAAAAAGACATAATAAACCTTAAGGAGAAATGTATTCAAACAGAAAATAATGCGCAGGACGCTGCCATGTATGGAAGAGCTCCTAGAAACAAACAACGCGCTGTGTACCGAAATCGAAGTGAGCACTTCCGTATTGACGTGTAAATGTGGGAATTTGGCTAACGTTGTAAAACGTGCTGAGTGTTATGTAAAGTCTGACGTAGCCCAGCTTTCTTACCAACCAAGCTGTATGCTGGGTTATTATAGTAGAAACAAGAAAAAGCGGTATAGATGCTTTGGACACCAGAATACAACTGGGGGTGTACTGGTGTATGGGATGTGAGTGGCACCTGAATGTGTGATTGGTACAATTTCAGATAATTATTAGGCTAAGATGAACGTATATGCATTTCCTGTTTAAACAAATTTTTTTTACATGTCTGTTGAAAGTTAAAGTGACAGCTTGTTGTTGTTTTAACCTAATATCTAGCTGCATACAAGTACGTTCAATGTATTTGGCTTGATCTCAGCTTTTATGTCTAATAATTTCCATATATATGTCAGGAACTCAAGCAGGAGGCCTGTGGCCTCACTATCAAGGTAAAAGAACTGAAGCTAGCAAACAGCTACATGTATGACGACATTGAATTGCTGGAGGAAAAGCTAAAGAAAGAGGAGCTTGCCAAGCGTGAAAATTCGTGGGGGGACATGTCTCCCTGTCCCCCCCCCCGGGATTTGCGCCCCTGTGACAGTGTGAACGCGACTATACTCTCTTAATAGAAAAGCAAGTTATACATAATAAGTACAACACTTGTCTGTTCCCTTTAGGCTTACAAAGATGAGATCGATGAGTTGAAATGGAAGCTGCTGCAACAGACGATCACGGCAACCTTCAAGTCAAACTTTTCTAAAGTAACAGTCTTTACCTTGTATTCTTGAATGTAGTTGGCACTTTGTGAAGAAAAATCAAGAGTAACCTGTGTTCACCTTTTTTTAAAGTTAACTAGAAATGGACGTTGTGCACTCAAACCTAATTTTTAAAGAAAGGTTTGCTATAACTAGGATGCAAGGATACTTATTCGTACGGTGCCTACTGTCTAATAATAAACAATGCATCGATGTAGTTACATTTCCGACTTGCTTTGATGAAATGAGCTAAAAACAAGTACAACAACAGGGAAGAAAAGTAATGATTGGAGACAACCATTCGTCTCATCTCAACCAGGCAGTCTTGAAGGCATGTGAAGACAATGACATTGCCTTTGAATGCTTGCCTCCGAATAGTACGCACTTGCCACAGCCACTAGACATTGCGTTCTTTCGGCCCATGAAGATAAAGTGGCGCCAGGTACTCACAGATTGGAAAAGGAAAGAGAAGAAATCAAAGACAATGCCCAAGGATGTTTTTCCAAGACAGCTGAAGAAACTACATGAAATATTACAAGTTAATTGCAAAGAAGTGTTGGTGAATGGGTTTAGAAAAGCTGGAATATTCCCAATCAGCAAAGATGAACTGATTGCAAGATTACCACACCGAAGAGGGGCCAACCATCTAGTGTTCGTCTCGGCGTGCTACCTGTTCATCTCGCTGGCCTACCTCGCCGGCTAGGGACTCCATCGCTTGCTCGGGGCCGTTCCGTGATTCCGGGAGAGTGACGGCGGCGGCGCACGATCTGTACGAGTACGGAGCACGCGCAGAGGCGGAGGCCATGGTGGAGTCCCTACTAGTTGTCACGCAGGTAAGGGGGAGCTCGTTAGCTAATTTGTATAGTTTGTTATCTAATTAGTATAGTTCGTTAGCTAATTATTTTCTACTCAACCTTTTTTATGATCGAGAAGGTGCAAATAGCTTTTTTATGGTTGAGAAGGTGCGATAAGATATCTTTTAAAACTTATTGGCATCTTGCCTCCATTAATTAATTGTGTATTCTTTCAAGTGGAAACTGTGCGTGGAAAAAATACACCGCCGCCTCCTCACACATCGACGAAAGACGCCGATACGCGACTAGTGGGAGTCACGTGCTTGTATGGTTAGCTTGTATTGTGACTACGTCGTGTATAGTCAGACGAGTAAACTGCCACGTATGAAAGTACATTTGCGAGTTCATTATAAATATTTGTGCAATAACGGCTTATGAGAATATGAGACCGAGCTATTTAACACAGACTGCTTCCAGTTCGTCCGAATCCGCGAGACGGCTTATATACCCGATTACAATTGAATATTAAGGTAGATAACAGGTGCTCAACTCCTCACGACAAGATCAACCTGAAAACAAAGGCAAATAACAACTCGATAATGACGAAAGAAACACAACGATGACCGTCAAGAAAAGAGGAGTCGGTAAACTACAAAAGAAAAAACAGCTTTCTGTCTCATCGTCAAACGAGAACTGGCGGAAATGCCACAATTTACATTCGCCTACGGTCCTCCGCAAACAAAACAAAGTGTTAAGACCAAATATTCGTGTATTTTGTACAGTTTGTTGTAATAACGTCACCCAATGACCTTGCTAGCGTGCCTAGGACTGACCATACGTAGTGATTTATGCTATTATGGTTAATAATATTCACTTGAGAGTATCACGTGATAAAGAAATACTGGCTAACTACGTTTTACGAGACGATGCGGACACGAGTAACAGAGTGGGCTATGTGGTGTACGTAGTGCAGCCAGGTTTATAAAGCCGCACGATCCTGATGCAGTTCATTGATTGGAGACGAAGGGAAATTGTTTCGGTAGGAACTAAGTTTTATATGTGAAGGTCGCGCAATGCATCAGTATGTTGTATTTTATCGTATGTTGTAGGTATAACAATTTACAATTAAATTCTATTAGGGACGAGGGTTTGTGAAAGGGTACAGCCATATTTTGCATTTACCCTATCCAAAGAGTGCATGTTCTAGCAGAGTTATTAGACAGCAGGTGGCTTTCAGCGTGAGCTTTTAAAGCAGCAGAATCGAGGACGCATGATTTTTTGACACTAGATAGTGTGGAAAAACCTTGGAACCCTTCATCTGAGACACTTGACTTAATGGTCGCTCGAGCCAGATCCCTTCATCCGAGCAGATAAAGTATGGTCTGCGAACTAGAGGGTCCGATGGTCACCAACTGTTACATCGACCTGCTGAAGTACCTTATGTGGGCAAAACGGGACCAAGCTCAACTCTTGGGGAGAAAGCTGCTGAAATCTTATCTCGTGTGGGATTTAAGATAACTACCTGCCCTCAAACGGGTCCCTCTACGTAGTGATCAATAAACTATAATAAAATACATTAGACACCGATTTCTCCAAGTATGTTGATGAGGTCTTCAAGCGGCAACTGTACACACAGATCATTCGTGATCCAGATGTGATTCGGTTCTTACACTCAGACCTCCTAATAAGTGACAGCGATGCAAAGAAATTCGCCACCTACCATGTCTAAGAAATTAACTGAGGGGGCTAGCACTAGCCAGGGCCTTTCTAAGCTAGTGGCCTATCAAAATGGAATTGAGCAAAAGGCAATTTCCCAAAGTCAGTTTATACTTCGCAGGATCCAAGATGGCGAACGCTTCTTTACACATATCTCCTGGTGGAGTGAAGCAGAACCCTCGATCAGACATCAGGAGGCCAGCCACGCTTAATAGATATAAATAATTATTATATTGATTTTACTGATTTTTATGATGATCGATGATTCGACGGCGATCATAACAATAATCTACACGAATGATTTAAATAATTTAATGATTTTTAGGTGTGGGGNCGTGATGCTAACTAGGGATGCTGCTAACTAACGTGATGCTAACTAACGTGATGCTAACTAACGTGGTGCTAACTAGGGATGCTGCTAACTAACGTGGTGCTAACTAGGGATGCTGCTAACTAACGTGGTGCTAACTAGGGATGCTGCTAACTAACGTGGTGCTAACTAGGGATGCTGCTAACTAACGTGCTGCTAACTAGGGATGCTAACTAGGGATGCTAACTAGGGATGCTGCTAACTAACGTGATGCTAACTAACGTGATGCTAACTAGGGATGCTAACTAACGTGATGCTAACTAGGGATGCTAACTANAAACCAATGTAATTGTTTTGGGTAAAATTGCTGCACCAGATCAGAATAGTCTAATAGCTTTGCTCTTACTCACTGCACAGCTAGATCGGCTGTCATTGCCAGATGTTTATATATGCTTTTCTTGTCTCATATGATGAAACAGATACACCGAAAAAGAGGACAAAGAAATTATGAGCTACATCGAAACACATGGCCTGTTAAAACAAGTCCGGGGCAGAGCCATGTGGGTGGACCTAGAAAAGGAAAATGTACGTCGTGTAGATTTCTTTAGTGATGAAACAAAGAGAACTCGCATTTTGTCTTTTCCCACAATACATTGCTAAATATGCAAGGTTTCAGATCCTAGTTATCTTGCCACTATGTGGTGCTATGAACGTGATACGAAATTACAGATATATTGTTTGTACATGGAGTGTGAGACATTGAAACATGAATACTGAAGTCAGTGTTTGTATGCTATGGGACAACATGTAGGGTCAGCTATATGCCTTGTATAAGATTATTCATAAGTAAGATGTATAAATAGCTTTCAAGTTGACTCTAAAAGCTTGAAATATTTCCTCATGTTTTTTTACAATTACAGTCTTCATGTTTATGAGCAAACAATCTGTAATTAATTTTTTTCACCAGGTGGTACCGGGCCGAACATGGCAAAGTTTGAGGAGCCCGGTACCTAACTTATTTACTGGGAAAAGAACTAATGTAGGTACCGGTATGCGCTGTTAATGGGAGAGGCGTGGAGACAGGCTAAATGGCGCGCGTCATGCGAGCTTCTGCGGCGTGGGGACGGCTTGCGATCGCGCATATATGTGCATGCGAAGGTGGCGCGGGTATAGTGGTTGAAGGGGCGGGTTGGAGGATGGAGGGGGGGCGTGGGGTACTTCTACCCGACTCGGGCGATGAGCAGTGGTGTCCTTCGGCGGACACGACGGCATGCCTTGCGTTGATCGGGTTACTACCGGTACGTGTTGCGACGACTCGGGCGTGCACAGAGACACCGTGGCTGCGCTCCCTGAGCATGACGTTCGCGTGCTCTGGGTCGTCGGGCAGTGTCTGAGCGGTGTGACCGATGTCGGTGTGACAAAATAAAGAGAGATATCCTATTAATGCAAAATTATGAAGACGTGGGATTAAAAATGACAAATATAAATGAAAGTGTCAATGACACTGTAGCTCACCACAAAAAAGGACACAAATGAGTGAGTAAGAAGAAGTCAGTTTTAATTGAGCAACCATCGACGTACATTATAGAAACGATTGCCATCTGTATATCGCAATAATAATTTATAAACCTACAACAGTAAAGTACAACAACAGGGAAGAAAAGTAATGATTGGAGACAATCATTCGTCTCATCTCAACCAGGCAGTCTTGAAGGCATGTGAAGACAATGACATTGCCTTTGTATGCTTGCCTCCGAATAGTACGCACTCGACACAGCCACTAGACATTGCGTTCTTTCGGCCCATGAAGATAAAGTGGTGCCAGCTAGGTACTCACAGATTGGAAAAGGAAAGAGAAGAAATCACAGACAATGCCCAAGGATGTTTTTCCAAGACAGCTGAAAAAACTACAAGAAATATTACAAGTTAATTGCAAAGAAGTGTTGGTGAATGGGTTTAGAAAAGCTGGAATATTCCCAATCCGCAAAGATGAACTGATTGCAAGATTACCACACCGAAGAGAGGCCAACCATCTAGTGAGCAACAGCTTTATGGCTTTTGTAACAGCAATTCGAGGAAGTACTGCTCAGGAACCAGTAAAGAGGAAGAAAATGTTGAGTCTTCAGCCAGGCAAGAGCATTTCCAGTGAAGAGGTTAAAAGAACCGCAGAAGTACCGGTAAAAGAAACAGCTGAAGGTGAACCAAAGAAAAATAAAGGCGAAACCACAAAAAAATCCGAGCAGTGAAGCTGGAGCTTTCAGATCTTGATGATGATGAGACTATAGTAAGAATTAGACATAATAGATGAGACTGAAACTGCATGAGGAACAACTGAGAGTAGATTGAGATGAACAAGAAGTAATGAAATAGTGTTCATCTAGCAGGACAAGTCTGCGACAAAGTTTACCAAGAAAGATTCAGAGACCAGAAAAGTGGTTGTCGTTTGCTATGAAGAAGGATAACTTTCCCGAAGAGTGAAGAAGGCTAAAGAAACTAGGGGTAGTTGTGAATGCAATGCCCTGAAAGTGCAAACAGTTAGGTTGGAGGTGGCCTAGATCAGAAAATAAACTGCTCTATCCTTTCGAAGATGTAATAGCAAAGATCAGCGGTCAATGCATTATTCTACACAATGATAGAGGAGTATTCAAAATTGAGTGTGATAGTTTATCCATGTGGAGTTAATTTGTTTTAAGTTCTAAGATTTGTTTTTAAGTTCTAAGATTGGTTTTAAGTTCTAAGATTTGTTCTAAGCATCATAATGCTTAACTATGTTAAGATTTAATTTTCCTATATTTCCTAAAAAATGTTATAGTTCTAACATACCGATACTTTTTGTTTTGAAATTTGGTCTTAAAGACTAAAGTTTTTCTAAACTCACTCCAGTGTCCAATGTTGCCCCAATTAGGCGCTATCTTTGACCAAGGATACGATTTCAATTGGTGTTCAAAAGTTACCCACACCAGGGGGCAACATTGGACAGCCATAAAAAAATGATAAAAAATACTTAGCCTGTGACCTTACCCTTGAACTTGTGTAACATTGTACCCCTCTGTGGTGCGCCGGCTATGGGGCATTAAAATACGCTACTACTTTGATAATTGTGTCAATATTTAAAATGTTCTGTGTGGGTGTGTGTATTTCACTGTGTACTTGCCAAACAAATGGTTAATGTGTTACGTGTAAGCATAATTGCACATGTATTTGTATATTGACTTCTCAACCATAAAAAAATAAACATGTGCAACAACTAAACTCTCCATATAACACCTTACACATAACACTACTGCACTGCATGGTAACACATGCATCACAGTCACTAAGCTAGCTAGTATATATAGATCTTCAACTGCAGATAACAGACGTTCTATGGGAATGCTAGTGATTCATTGTGCAGCGTGCAGAGTGATGACACAGTGGTAGTCCATGTGCGATTGACTGTGTTTTAGGACAATGTTTAAGGACGGTGTTTGAGGACAAGGAGCAGCTGCTGCGGGAGAGGTGGAGCGCGTGCGGGGAGAATCCGAGCGGAGCATGCGCAGGAGCAGGAGGAGATGCGCGCGCTCAGGCGGGAGAGGCTCGAGAAGACGAAGCAGGTGCGTGCAGCGGTGGCGCCTCCTGGCGATGAGATATATATATAACTAGAGCACTCGGAGAGCACAGACCTCCGCCAAGGCAGCTGAATTCTCTCAATGTTAAATTTTTTATTAATTAATTAATTAAGTGGAAAAATTAATTAATTAATTAATTAAATAATTAATTGGATCCGGATTAGTGCGAGCGTGCAGGAGGGGGAGGACTGTGGTTGGCCCTTAGCCTGTGGTTGCGTGTTTGTAAGTCTACAGCCAGCGCACCTAGCGGAAGTACGACAAGTTCTGCGACAAAGTTTACCAAGAAAGATTTCAGACCAGAAAAGTGGTTGTCGTTTTGCTATGAAGGGGTAAACTTTCCCGGAAGAGTTGAAGAAGGTAAATAAACTGGGGTAGTTGTGAATGCAATGCTGAAGTGCAAACAGCTAGGTTGGAGGTGGCCTAGATCAAAAAAATAAACTGCTCTATCATTTCGAAGATGTAATAGCAAAGATCAGCGGTCAATGCATTATTCTACACAATGATAAATGAGTATTCAAAATTGAGTGTGATAGTTTATCCACGTGGAGTTAATTTGTTTTAAGTTCTAAGATTTGTTTTTAAGTTCTAAGATTGGTTTTAAGTTCTAAGATTTGTTCTAAGCATCATAATGCTTAAAACTATGTTATGATTTAATTTTCCTCATATTTCCTAAAAAAATGTATAGTTCTAACATACCAATACTTTTTGTTTTGAAATTTGGTCTTAAAGACTAAAGTTTTTTAAAACTCACTCCAGTGTCCAATGTTGCCCCAATTAAGCGCTATCTTTGAGCAAGGATACGATTTCAATAGGTGTCCAAAGTTACCCCACCCCCAGGGGCAACATTGGACAGCCATAAAAAAATAATAAAAAATACTAGCCTGTGACCTTACCTTGAACTTGTGTAACATTGTACCCTCTGTGGTGCGCCGGCTATGGGGCATTAAATACGCTACTATTTTGATAATTGTGTCAATATTTACAAATGTTGCCCAGTTTTACGGTAATAATAATTATATATAATTTACTGATTTTTATTGACGATCGATTGATTCGACGCGATCATCAATAATCTCATGAATGATTTCATTATTTAATGATTTTTTATTTCTTTGATAAAATAAATAAGTAGAATCGGCAATAACAATGTGCATGCACATCAAATCATTGATATATTATACATGATTTGATAATAATCATGATATACGATGTTTTGACTACATGGATTTCTGAAAGGCTATTTGCACCTTCTCGATCATAAAAAAGATCGAGTAGAAAATAAAGCTTATTGGCATCTTGCCTCCATTAACTATTTGTGTATTCTTTCAAGTGGAAGTTGTGCGTGGAAAAAATACACCGCAGCCTCCTCACGCATCGACGAAGAGCGCCGATATCGGACTAGTGCGAGAAACTTGTCGCACGCGCTCACGTCCTCGTTATCACGTTCCATCGGCTAACGACCGACACTCGCTCGACCCCGCCGACCGATCTCATCTACCGCTCGCTGCACGCCCCGCCCTCTTCGCGTCTCGCCGTCTCCCGCCGCACGAACACACCAGGTGGCACCACCTGATGCACCTGAAGGCGATGCACAGGCAGGGGACGGGAGCGCTACGAGACGGCGCAACAAGCGGGCGACACGAACGCGGCCGCTCCCACGGTTCGCTTTCCCCGTAACTCACGATTGACAGACGCTAGGTTTGAATCGCGGCTCTACCAATATATAGAAAAAAAAAAGATTTCAGTCGTAAGCGGACGAGATTTTAATCTAGTCGTATAAAATAAAAAATAGCTGTTAATTGTCTGTGCCGAAATTCTATGTGGCGACTGGCGCGGACTTTCCGTGAGCAGCCAATCACCGAATTACCCGAGGGATTTAAGTGCTTATTGACTGTTCCGTATTGTAAAGCTAGCACACTACGCCGAGCATGTTCTTGTGTTCCCCGACAGGATACACCGAAAAGGCAAGGGGGGGGGGCAAAAACATACCCAGCATTCCAACCTCGCTCTTTGCTCGCTTTGCATATAGGTGTGAACAAGTTCTGAACCAAGTGTTTTACTGTGGGCACGTAACCAGCTAATTCCAGGTAGTGAAAGTAAAAGTTATTGTAGCTGGGCAGAGTCGAGTAGACGTGCTTGAATGGTTAGCGTGCATGGTGACTACGTCGTGTATAGTCAGACGAGTAAACTGCCACGTATGAACGCACATTTGCGAGTTCATTATAAATATTTGTGCAATAATGGCTTATGAGAATATTGAGACCGAGTATTTAACATAGACTGCTTCAGTTCGTCTGAATCCGGCGGCTGATATACAGATTACAATTGATTATTAAGGTAGTATAACAGGTGCTCAACGAGCAGATCGAGTGAACCAACAAAGAAATACGACTCGATAACGACGAAAGAAACACAACCGATGACCGGTCAAGAAAATGAGGAGTCGGTAAACTACAAAAGAAACAAACAGCTTTCTGTCTCATCGTCAAACGAGAAATGCGGAAACGCAAAAATTAACATTAGCCTATGGTCCTCGCAAACAAAACGAAGTGTTGAGACCAAATTCGTATATTGTGTACAGTTTGTTGTAATAGCATCACCCAATGACCTCTTGCTAGCGTGCCTAGGACTGACCATACGTCGTGATTTAGTGCTATTGGTTAATAATATTCACTTGAGAGTATCACGTGATAAGAAATACTGGCTAATACGTTTTACGAGACTATGCGGACACGAGTAACAAGAGTGGGCTATGTGGTGTAGGTAGTTAATCTGTATGCACCGCCATCTATTGATGAATAGAATTTTTATGAATTTTTAATTTTTGTTTCAGCCAGAACCACCTCCCAGACGTTTCGATTACTAGCTACACATACAATAATGTCAATATTCCTTCGCAATACACCGGTTGTGTCGACGATGACGCGGGACGTTCACCTTACGTCCGTCACACCGCAATCTAAAATGATCGATGATTAATCGATCATCGGTCGTTTCGTAAAAACCGATGATCGATCATGAAATTTGGACCAATCTCCAACACTAGCCTTTACGCTTTGTCTCACTGCTTAGATCATCGAGTCGGAGGCCAACGATGAGGGAGCCAGCAGGGGGAGTGTTGCTCATCTGAACTTCGCTGATTTGGCCGGCTCGGAACGGGTCAAGCAGACCGGCGAGATGGGAGAGCGTATGAAGGAAGGATGCAATATCAACGTGTCTCTCTTCCAGCTTGCGGAGGTCATATCACAGCTCAGCAAAGGTTCAGAGTACGTACTACTACATCACGCAGGGCGCGAAATTAGCAACCGCGGCCACGATGAAGAACCGTGCTGCGCTCTCCCTGAGCATGACGTTCGCGTGCTCCATGGGTCGTCGCGGGCGTGTCTGAGCGGTGTGACCGATGTCGTGTGACAAAATAAAGAAGAGATATCCTACTATGCAAAATTATGAAGACGTTGGGATAAATTGACAAATTTAAAATGAAAGTGTCAATGGACACTGTACAGCTCAACCACTAAAAAGGACACAAAATGAGATGGAGTAAGAAGAAGTCAGATTTTAATTGAATAACCATCGACGCTACTTAATAGAAACGATTTCGCCATCTGTATATCTGCAATCATAATTTTAAACTACAACAGTAAAAGTACAACAACAGGGAAGAAAAGTAATGATTGGAGACAATCATTCGTCTCATCTCAACAGGCAGTCTTGAAGGCATGTGAAGAGAATGAACATTGCATTTTATGCTTGCCTCCGAATAGTACGCACTCGACAGGCCATGACATTGGTTCATTTCTGGCCCATTTGAAGATAAAGTGGTGCCAAGCTAGGTAATCACAATTGCGAAAAAGGAAAGAGAAGAATCACAGACAATGCCAAGGATGTTTTTCGCAAAGACAGCTGAAAAAACTACTAAGAAACTATTACAAGATTAATTTGCAAAGAAGTGTTGTTGTGAATGGGTTTAGAAAAGCTGGAATTTCCCAATCGCCCAAAGAATGAACTGAATGCAAGATTATCCACACCGAAGAGAGGCCAACCATCTAGTGAGAACAGCTTTTATGGCTTTTGTACCCAGCAATTCGAGGAAGTTACTGCTCAGGAACCAGTAAAGAGGGAAGAAAGTGTTGACGTCGTTCCAGGCCAGGCAAGTAGCATTTCCAGTGAAGAGGTTAAAAGAACCGCGAGAGTACCGGTAAAGAAACAGCTGACCGGTGAACCAAAAGAAAAAATAAAAGGCCCGAAACCTACAAGAAATACGGCCAGGTGAAGATGAGACTTGCAGATTCTTTGATGATGAATGATGATCATCAGGTTAGGACTGTATTTGTAACGGGTAGCGCAAGCCCCTTGGTAATGGGAAGATGTGGCCTCGAAAATTTGCTGTATTACAAGAATCGTAATGTGAATTTCACGTTTCCTTAGTTTTATTTCACAATGAGTTGCATTTCTATGGAAAGACATTCCAGATATTTATAGCATCCTTAACCCTCTGCTACAGACAGCAGTTACCTTTTACGGGTTCCTGGGGTTCCGGGTTCCTCCTTACGGGTCTGAAATGACAAAAAGACAGGAATCTGATATGATTTTATATTCTTATAAGCACTGTTAGTTATACAATGTGTATAATTTATATAAAATTGGGCCGCCCTCATGCCGTCTCTATCAAATTTCATCAGTCTCATCCAAGAATAGGCCGCCCAAAAGACGAGTAGATGGGTCTCTGGCTAACACACTGCTTTAAATTCAGGAAAACATGTAGCTTCATGAAACGGTCACACATCGAGAGAACCTCGCATTCTGCACGGTCGGGTTAGAATACATCCAGACCAAATTAATCTCGTAGTCTTGTAATGGCACATCTAGAGAACTCCGCAGCCTAGAGGAAAACTAAAGATATTTTCAGAATCAGCACGTCTGGGAGGTGGTTCTGGCTGAAACAAAAATTAAAAATTCATAAAAATTCTATTCATCAATAGATGGCGGTGCATACAGATTAACTACCTACACCACATAGCCCATGCACTCTTGTTACTCGTGTCCGCATAGTCTCGTAAAACGTATTAGCCAGTATTTCTTATCACGTGATACTCTCAAGTGAATATTATTAACCAATAGCACTAAATCACGACGTATGGTCAGTCCTAGGCACGCTAGCAAGGTCATTGGGTGATGCTATTACAACAAACTGTACAAATATACGAAATTTGGTCTCAACACTTCGTTTTGTTTGCGAGGACCATAGGCTAATGTTAATTTTTGCGTTTCCGCATTTCTCGTTTGACGATGAGACAGAAAGCTGTTTGTTTCTTTTGTAGTTTACCGACTCCTCATTTTCTTGACGCGTGGTCATCGGTTGTGTTTCTTTCGTCGTTATCGAGTCGTATTTCTTTGTTGGTTCACTCGATCTGCTCGTTGAGCACCTGTTATCTACCTTAATATTCAATTGTAATCGTGTATATCAGCCGCCGGATTCAGACGAACTGGAAGCAGTCTATGTTAAATAGCTCGGTCTCATATTCTCATAAGCCATTATTGCACAAATATTTATAATGAACTCGCAAATGTGCGTTCATACGTGGCAGTTTACTCGTCTGACTATACACGACGTAGTCACCATGCACGCTAACCATTCAAGCACGTCTACTCGACTCTGCCCAGCTACAATAACTTTTACTTTCACTACCTGGAATTAGCTGGTTACGTGCCCACAGTAAAACACTTGGTTCAGAACTTGTTCACACCTATATGCAAAGCGAGCAAAGAGCGAGGTTGGAATGCTGTGTATGTTTTTTGCCCCCCCCCCTTGCCTTTTCGGTGTATCCTGTCGGGGAACACAAGAACATGCTCGGCGTAGTGTGTTAGCTTTACAATACGGAACAGTCAATAAGCACCTAAATCCCTCGGGTAATTCGGTGATTTGGCTGCTCACGGAAAGTCCGCGCCAGTCGCCACATAGAATTTCGGCACAGACAATAACAGCATTTTTTATTTTATACGACTAGATTAAAATCTCGTCCGCTTACGACTGAAATCGTTTTTTTTTTCTATATATCGGTAGAGCCGCGATTCAAACCTAGCGTCTGTCAATCGTGAGTTACGGGGAAAGCGAACCGTGCCGCGTTCGTGTCGCCCGCTTGTTGCGCCGTCTCGTAGCGCTCCCGTCCCCTGCCTGTGCATCGCCTTCACGGGGTGCATCAGGTGGTGCCACCTGGTGTGTTCGTGCGGCGGGAGACGGCGAGACGCGAAGAGGCGGTGGCGAGGGCGAGCGGTAGATGAGTGGTCGCGGTCGAGCGAGTGTCGGTCGTTAGCCGATGGAACGTGATAACGAGGACGTGAGATCGTGCGACAAGTTTCTCGCACTAGTCGCGTATCGGCGTCTCTCGTCGATGTGTGAGGAGGCTGCGGTGTATTTTTTCCACGCACAACTTCCACTTGAAAGAATACACAAATAGTTAATGGAGGCAAGATGCCAATAAGCTATTTTCTACTCGACCTTTTTTATGATCAGCATGAAACGGATACTAGAGAAGCGTTGCCAAAAGAGGGGTGTTGTCCAAGCGCTATAAGCGCAGATCTTGCGCCGCAATTCCGCTGCAAGGCGCACGCAACGCGAGAAACGTCCTACGACAGTATGCAGCGCTGGCAGCTATGGATCCGTGCGCCGAATGAATTGGCGGGCGCACGGATGCATAGCTGGCAGCGAACAGTCCGTAATTTTAGTGGGGGACACAGAGGGTAGACATTTGGGACGTGAACAGTGTTGACTTGTTATAAAAAGTGTAACCGAGTAATCTGTTCGTAACCGAGCTGTGTCACGCGAAATCACAGAAAGACTGTCGAAAACATAATTTCTCTCTTCGTAACCGAGCTGTGTGACGCGAAATCACAGAAAGACTGACGAAATTCTCGCGTTCGCAAACCTTGCCCAGTAATGGAAATGGCTGCAAGGACAAAGGCTATATAATATAGACTGGGACTCGCTCCCACCTCGATTACCCATCGAGTGACTAAGCTAAGCCGAGAACACGTAGCAATACATGCATAAACGCGCACAAACACATACATCGTATTATATGTTAGGACTCTAGGCTATAGGCAGTAAAAAGAACCTGTATATAAATAGAATTGGAACACTCAGCCTCAGGGTTTATTCATTTCTGTATTACATGAGCCCTTATGAATTAGTTGTAATAGTGGGTTAATTTACGGTCCCAGTACACTTACTAGTTACTAGCCTTAGCTATATCAGTCTATGGATCAGTATACAGCAAGTGCCGTACACTATACAACTACTTGCAAGTACAACTTCCCGTCACTATGATATTGATAGTAATGTAAATAACCCGACAAGACTGTACATATCAGTGTATGACTGCAAGTCTGCACTGCAAGATCAAGGCTGCACTGCAAGATCATAGATTCGACTAGCTCCAAGAAACGGTATTGCTAGGGTTAGAATACTACGGTGTATTGACGTTGTGTTGGTGTAGGGAGCTATGGATGGAGCTGGCAGTTGGTATATATAGGGGTTGCACCGTCAAGGTAAGTGCGAGCAGGCGAGTTCCAAGTTTTTCTGCGAAGTTTTTCTGCACAAGAGCAATGAGGGCCCCCTCGACCGCAGGGGTAGACGCAGTTTTTGCTATAAGCAGCACGCTGGGACGATGTAATATATGCAAAAATGCTGTACGTACGCTCTCCAAACGATTTGAAAAGAAATACTCATCCAACAGCTTCGATCTTTGTTTCTATTTGAAGAACAGTGTTGACTAACTTGACTTATGAAAACATAATGTCTCTGTTCGTAAGAGAACTGTGTCACGCGAAATCACACAGAGACTGACGAAATTCTCGCCACGACGCCACGCCACGAAGGCGGAGCTTTTCCAGAATCCAGATAACATCGTCATAATCATAATGGCAAACATGAGAACATCAGATTGGAGCGTTAAGATGGATACGAGAAGTTCATGCGGCAGTGACGAGTCAGGGCTAGACGGCTACCGATCTTCACTCAGCCAACTATCGTTGGCTACACTGAAGTGAGTTACGCTAGCGTGTCAAACTGTGCACCGCGCGGCAGTCTAGGTCATGGAGCCGAGCGGTTTAAAAAAAAGTAATTGAAAATGGTACGTAGATGGACTCGTTGCGCCATCTATGGGTGGCGATAACTTCCAAATTAATGTCAGGGCATAAATCAGCGAAAAGGGAAAATTATTTTTCTACACGAAAACGCTGCGCGCCGAGCCAAAAAGCAACAAAAACGAGTATTTGGATTTATTCTCGCCCTACGTGCCTAGTCGAAAGGCTTCTGCAATCGCCACAACTTCTCAATTGACCGAATATACGGCTTTATCCTATACCCGAAGGGCCTCGGGAGAAGTATTCTAAATAAGGGCAGCGATTAAGTCATTGTGTCGCCGCTACGCGGCGTTTGTGCGCTTCGCGCGGATATCCGGGCTGCAGATCGTCGAGGAGTGATGAATACTTCTCACTGAAGCTCTGGCCGCTCCCACACCCCCACCGAGCATAAATTCCAGGCGTAAACTGACGTTTCACGGTGCGAGATTAATTACAATTATATTTTTAATGGTTTTGTAGGGCGAGGCAAGTGCTGCTTTCAATTTTGCCTTCTCTACCGATTTCTAAACCTCTCTGTTCTTGGCCTTCCCAGACACTCAGGCTACGAGCATAGACCCAAGAAATTCCATACGATTACTTGTTTTCTCACCGAATTCTCGTAACACACCCCACCCGTCTCCCCGCAGTTGCGGATGTTGGTGTGACCACGGCTATAGACCTACTCACCTCCCCCATCTTGTTGGAATGAACCCTCGCATTCTCCGTTTCTCGTTTCTCCGTCGCATTCTCGTAGTAGGCGAGCACTCCCTGTGAGTAACCGAGCATGCATTCTAGTTCTTTTATACGGATTTGTTGCTCTGCTGGGTCCATCAATGCAGGGACAACATCTATTGTGGTGTTGCCAATATCAATTGCAGATCGTCGAGAAGGTGCAAATAGCTTTTCAGAAATCCATGTAGTCAAAACATCGTATATCATGATTATTATCAAATCATGTATAATATATCAATGATTTGATGTGCATGCACATTGTTATTGCCGATTCTACTTATTTATTTTATCGAAGAAATAAAAAATCATTAAATAATGAAATCATTCATGAGATTATTGATGATCGCGTCGAATCAATCGATCTTCAATAAAAATCAGTAAAATTAATATAATTATTATTACCGTAAAACTGGGCAACATTTTAAATATTGACACAATTATCAAAGTAGTAGCGTATCTTAATGCCCCATAGCCGGCGCACCACAGAGGGGTACAATGTTACACAAGTTCAAGGGTAAGGTCACAGGCTAAGTATTTTTTATCATTTTTTTATGGCTGTCCAATGTTGCCCCTGGGGGTGGGGTAACTTTGAACACCTATTGAAATCGTATCCTTGGTCAAAGATAGCGCCTAATTGGGGCAACATTGGACACTGGAGTGAGTTTAAAAAAACTTTAAAGTCTTTAAGACCAAATTTCAAAACAAAAAGTATCGGTATGTTAGAACTATAACATTTTTTAGGAAATATAGGAAAATTAAATCTTAACATAGTTAAGCATTATGATGCTTAGAACAAATCGTAGAACTTAAAACCAATCTTAGAACTTAAAAACAAATCTTAGAACTTATTATTAAATCTTAAATCTTAAATCTTATCACACTCAATTTTGAATACTCCTCTATCATTGTGTAGAATAATGCATTGACCGCTGATCTTTGCTATTACATCTTCGAAAGGATAGAGCAGTTTATTTTCTGATCTAGGCCACCTCCAACCTAACTGTTTGCACTTCAGCATTGCATTCACAACTACCCCAGTTTCTTTACCTTCTTCAACTCTTCCGGGAAAGTTTACCCCTTCATAGCAAACGACAACCACTTTCTGGTCTCTGAAATCTTTCTTGGTAAACTTTGTCGCAGAACTTGTCCTGTTGCTAGAAGAACCACTCTATTTCATTATAAGATAAGATAAAGCTTTATTTTTATCGGTATAGTGTATAACATGTTAACATGAGCTCTGACAGCTCTTAGACCGATATCTAACATGAGTTTAAAAAACCGGTGTAAAAATACATGATTTAATACATTATGTGATATATACAAGAAAAGTAAAATAAGTTTGATCAGATGGAGACAGTCTAGTATCTACACATGGAGCATTCACATTGTTCTCCTGTCCAAGTGGACAAGAGTTTCTTGAACTCGCCAAAGTTTACTGCTATTTTACAACAGCCAGGTAGCTGATTCCATAGACTGGCTCCATAATAACTAAAACACTTCTTTCTGTATCGTATGGTTCTAAAGGTCGGGAGGCTAACATGGTCATTTCTTAGGTCATGTCCCGTATCTTTGGTAGGTGGAATTAAATTGTGCATATACGAAGGACAGTTTTTGTTTGCAATTGTATACACTTCCTCAGCGATAAGCTTCTGCCTACTAAGTTGGAGGGAGGTCGCGCCATCTCTGAGGAGCAATTTCTCATACGAACTGTCATAGTCCTGGTACGCATGTCGCAACGCACGATAATTCAGTTTTTCCAGTTTTTTGCAGTTGTTTTCACTGCAAAAATGCCAAATAACTGGGCAAAACTGAAGTTTGATTTAACAAACGACTGGTAAATTACTTTTCGGCAGTTGAGTGGCAAATGTTTGCCTATACGTTTTAGGACATTTATCTGTCTGGCTGCCTTTTTGCACAGGTTTGAGACATGCAAATCAAAGTTTAACTTGTAGTCTAAAGTGTTTCCTAACATCTTTACATCATCTGTACATTTGATTTCGGTACCTTGGATGCTGAAGGTGGGGTCCCGGTCATGGGTCTTGTTACCCACGGTAAGGCCCTGGCACTTCCCTGGGTTGGTCTCCATCTGATTGGTTGTGAACCAGTCAACCAGGACACCACCCTCGGCCTCCAAGGTCTGTTTCATTACATCAAAGTTGCTATTTGCAAAAGAGATAGTGTTGTCGTCAGCATAATTATACAGATTTGAATTCCCTATAAAATAGAAGATATCGTTGATAAAAACATTGAATAAAATTGGTCCTGCTACGGACCCCTGCGGTACGCCCTTAGTAATTGGGAGGTCTGATCTCTGAGCACTACCAATTTTCACACACTGGCTACGGTCTGAGAGGTAGCTGCTTACTAGGTTGACGGCAGGCTCAGATAGATTGTAGGCCCGCAGTTTCTCTAAGAGTAGGCTGAGCGGAAGACAATCGAAGGCCTTCGAAAGGTCCATCAGGATGGCACCCACGTAGTGACCACGATCGAGAGCCCTCCTCCAATTCTCAGTCATTGCAAGAAGCGCTGACTGACAGCTATAGCCTTTACGGTACGCTGATAGGAAAGGATGAAAGATCCCTCGAAAGTGATCACCCAGCTGGTCCACCATGGCCCCCTTGAAGATCTTCGATCGAATGGGTAAAACACTGACTGGTCGATAATACCTTTTCTGCAGCGGATCCTCCTTCTTAAAAATAGGAGAGAACCTTTCATGTTTCATTGCGATTGGAAAAGTACCCTCGGAAAACATACGATTAACAATATTTGTCAGATGTACAATATAGGCTGGCTTGATTATTTTCAGGATCTTGGCAGAAATGTTGTCAAGCCGGTGGCCTTTTTGTTGTTAATTTTGGTGAGGTATTTATCTACCTGATTTGCAGAGATCTTCTCAAAGTTAAAGGTTTCACATGCAGGTAGATTGTCCTTAATCTTTTTAACACTGGGGTGATTCTTCACATCATCCTCACTCAGTTCGATTCCAATGTCCTCGGCCACTTTGGAGAAGTGATCATTGAAAATGTCACACACCGTTGTCTGGCCAGAGATCACGGAATCGTTTTCGAGTAGACAGATGTCCTGTCCACACTTTGTGTCAAGTCTTTTGAGGTGGGTCCTCCTGAGCATCTTTCGAAGAAATAGTCTCTTATAGCTGCTCTTTTCATGGAGGTTACCTTGTTGCGTTGTATTCTGAATTTCGAAAAGTTCTTTTTTGTTCTGCAGTTTTCGAAGATTCGTCGGAGTTTTTTCTTATAGTTTATTTCATTTTCGAAGATTCGTCGGAGTTTTTTCTTATAGTTTATTTCTGTACGTAAGGTACCATTCATGAATGGTGCCTTTGCACGCCTGTGTTTCGCTTCTTTAACTGGGATGTGCTCATCGACGATTTCAGCGAGCAGCCTCTCATGCATCCAACATACGTCGTCAATGTCGTCGAAGATCTCGGCTACATAGAAGGGTGCGTTTGCGACATCATCGATCAGCTTGGCTTCGTCAAGTTTCTTGAAGCTACGGTAGAAGATCTTTCCTTTGGTTTTTGCTCTGAGTTTGGTTCTCATGACACTAGCCACCAATCGGTGGACATCACTCAGTCCCACGTCTATAACTACGGTTTTCTGGAACGATCTAGGTTTGTTAGTGAAGATAACATCGACTAAGGAGGGGTCACCGTTTTTTGATTCACAATGTTTTTTAGGTCGAATAAGTCGCTGAGTTCGGTGAGTGGCGCTTTTTTTCTTTTATCAGCATGTCGAAGTTGAGGTCTCCAATGAGTATAGGAGATTCTCGTAGTTTATGAGGCAACTGTCCAAAGAAATTGCAATGTTGTCGATAAATGTCTTTGGTGGTTGACTCGGAGGTCTGTAGTTCGCCATTAGTATCCATTTTGTATCGGTAATTTGGATTTCGATATTTACAGACTCCACTTTCTCACTTTCTGTTTCTTTCCTCCTTCGTGACTTGAATTGCGGACCATAATACCGCCTCCTCTGCTGTCACGGTCACGTCTAAAAAGTTTGTATCCGTCGACGCCAAACATGGCATCTGAATAGGAGTCGTCGAGTTTTGATTCACCAATGACTAATATGTCGACAAGTTTTTGATACAACATATCAGTTAGCATGATATACTTAGTTTTCATACTGTTTATGTTTAGGTGAGCCATTATAATGTTTGTTGGGTATATCTTCCGCAGTTGCACAAGTTCGTCTAGGTAGTTAGTTTCTCCGTCATTTATGGACGATAGTTCTGGTGGTTCACACACGGGGCATATGAAGGACAAGGATTCATCGGCTTGATATCGTGAATAAGCCTCCTGCTGCATTCCTATACAACGGCAATGGAGCCAAACATCGCACTGATCACATTGGATACCTTTCTGGTTTGCACGAACACCCTTTGTACACATACCGCAAGGGTTGGAGATACGTCGGGGTGCTGCATTCGGGCCTGGATTCACTTCCAAGTCGCCTGATAGTAGGATAAACAGCATCGCAAATAAATTCGTCGAGTTGACTGGGCGCCGCCATGTTTGTTTTGACTTCCGGATTGGGAATGTTGCGTCAATCTTACCGAAAGTTCGACGAATAACATCAAAATTCTGCCATTTCAGCTCGTTTGTTGCATCCAGAGTATTAAAATGTCTGTCTTGGTTGCTTGAACTATCATCTAGCACTGTTTTTGCACTGAAGGACTTCGTAGTTTCGCATAAAATTGATGAAACTAGAAGAGCAAATAGCACTCCATTTATACCGGTGGCCGCCATACTCCTATCTTCCCTCCTTCCAATTATCTTCTTGTTCATCTTCAATTTCACTTTCCTCAGTTGCTTCCTCATGTTCAGCTAGTTCAGTCTTATCATCATTAATTACTTGGGCAACCACATCATCTTCATCATCAAGATCTGAAAGCTCATCTTCACTGCTCGGTATTTCTTGTGGTTTTCGGCCTTTATTTGTCTTTGGTTCACCTTGAGCTGTTTCTTTTACCGGTACTTCTGCGGTTCTTTTAACCTCTTCACTAGAAATCTTCTTGCCTGGCTAAAGACTCAACATTTTATTCCTCTTTACTGGTTGCTGAGCAGTACTTCCTCGAATTCTTGTTACAAACGCCATAAAGCTGTTGCTCACTGGATGGTTGCTCACTAGTAGCAAACCTTTCTTTAAAAATTAGGTTTGAGTGCACAACGTCCATTTCTACCTAACTTAAAAAAAAGTTTCTTTCTAGACCAACATTGACAAAACGTACATTAAGCACATAGTTGAGATGCATTATACAATACAATATTTGTAGTCGGGCACAATTCGCAGTACATACAATGTGGTAACATAAATGTATACATGAAATACAGGCACTAATATAAGTATAATGGTACATTGATACAGTACAATATAGTAGAGATGTGATATACAGTATTTGCAGTCGTAACAAAATTCGACAGTATATACAATGTAGTGACATAAATGTACACTTAATACACACTCAGATATAAGTATAATGGCATATTTATTTAATTTATGGTAGCGAACTGAGAAAGGCTGACCATTTGCCTAGAGAGGGTTCCGGATTTAAGTTAGTGAGAGCAATATGTTTTTCAATGTTTATTGTATGTTTTGTATATGCCTTTACCATTGCAAAAGTTGGTGATTTGTTGTTTATTCTACATTTATATATTACATACTTTTTTACTTTTTTAGGCCATGTTTAAATTCTATCTTGCTATCTTGATTCTTGCTCAGTCAGGATAAATACAAGATTTCGAAACGGAAATAGGTGGCAGCACTCTACCTTTTGTTTTCCTCGCTCTTCTATCTTCTTCAGTCAGGATACCACTGCAGTACTCAGGATACCAATCATGCCAACATGCTAGCACTATGTTTAAAGTGGTGGGAGGGAGCTTGGGGGAAGGTCTGTGGTGTCACACTCGTCCGTTTCGTTTTACAAGATTTCATTGACAATATCTTTAATGCAAAATTGCACCTCCACCCTCCACCCACCTCTACACCCACCTCTCCACCCTGCCGAAAAACTTCTATATTAGAGTAAAATTTTACAAAACATTTCGGAACGCAGCATAACCTATTTATTTCAAACGCCATCACTACAATTAAAGCGGGTATAGCGCCATCTACGGTCACAAATTGTGATTCATTTTGGTTTATAAATTATTGTGATATACAGATGGCAATCGTTTCTATAATGTACGTCGATGGTTGCTCAATTAAAACTGACTTCTTCTTACTCACTCATTTGTGTCCTTTTGTGTGTGTCATTGACACTTTCATTTATATTTGTCATTTTTAATCCCACGTCTTCATAATTTTGCATTAATAGGATATCTCTCTTTATTTTGTCACACCGACATCGGTCACACCGCTCAGACACTGCCCGACGACCCAGAGCACGCGAACGTCATGCTCAGGGAGCGCAGCCACGGTGTCTCTGTGCTCGCCCGAGTCGTCGCAACACGTACCGGTAGTAACCCGATCAACGCAAGGCATGCCGTCGTGTCCGCCGAAGGACACCACTGCTCAACGCCCGAGTCGGGTAGAAGTACCCCCCCCCCCATCCTCCAACCCGCCCCTTCAACCCCTATACCCGCGCCACCTTCGCATGCACATATATGCGCGATCGCAAGCCGTCCCCACGCCGCAGAAGCTCGCATGACGCGCGCCATTTAGCCTGTCTCCACGCCTCTCCCATTAACAGCGCATACCGGGACCTACCATATTCTTTTCCCAGTAAATAATTTAAGTATCGGCTCCTCAAACTTTGTCATGTTCGGCCCGGTACGACCTGGTGAAAAAAAAGTTATTACAGATTGTTTGCTCATAAACATGAAGACTGTAATTGTAAAAAAACATGAGGAAATATTATACATCTATTTATACAGCTATTTATACATCTTACTTATGAATAATCTTATAGAAGGCATATAGCTGACCCTACATGTTTTCCCATAGCATACAAACACTGACTTCAGTATTCATGTTTCAATGTCTCACTCCATGTACTTCTGTAATTTCCTATCACGTTCATAGCACCACATAGTGGCAAGATAACTAGGATCTGAAACCTTGCATATTTAGCAATGTATTGTGGGAAAAGACAGAAGCTTATGGCCCCGAAAAAATGCGAGTTCTCTTTGTTTCCTCTGTCCATCATCACTAAAGAAATCTACACGACGTACATTTTTCTTCTCTAGTTCCAGCCACATGGCTCTGCCGCGAACTTGTGTGGCCAAGCCATGTGCTGTGATGTAGGATTTTATGCTGCCATCCTCCTCTTCTGTGTATCTGTTTCATCATATGAGACAAGAAAAGCATATATAAACATCTGGTAATGACAGCCGATCTAGCTGTGCAGTGAGTAAGAGCAAGCTATAGGCTATTCTGATCTGGTGCAGCAATTTTTACCCAAAACAATTACATGGTTCATCAGGTTAGGACTGTATTTGTAACGGGTAGCGCAAGCCCCTTGGTAATGGGAAGATGTGGCCTCGAAAATTTGCTGTATTACAAGAATCGTAACGTGAATCTCACGTTTCCTTAGTTTTATTTCACAATGAGTTGCATTTCTATGGAAAGACATTCCAGATATTTATAGCATCCTTAACTTTCTGCTACAGACAGCAGTTACCTTTTACGGGTTCCTGGGGTTCCGGGTTCCTCCTTAAGGGTCTGAAATGACAAAAAGTCAGGAATCTGATATGATTTTATATTCTTATAAGCACTGTTAGTTATACAATGTGTAAAGTCCGCATTCCGGAAGTCTGGGACATATTCTTTGCTGATCTTAACATCTACATAAGTATTTAGATTAAAAAGCACAGGATCATGGTCACTCTTACCAATTTTGCCAATGTTCTCGAGCTGGTCCACCATTCCTTGTTCGGTTGTGATCACTAAGTCAAGAATATTCTCACCTCTAGTTGGAAAGTCTACGTGCTGAAATAAATACTGATCCTGCACACAATCTAGGACATCGACGCAGTCACGATCAGCGTAAAGCAAATCCCAATCTATGTCCGGGTAGTTAAAGTCACCAAATAGCATAAACTGCTGTCCATCGACTGAACAAATGATTTCCAGTAACTGTGCACTATTTTCTGTCGTGGTGTTTGGTGATCTGTAAATTAAACCAATCAAGATGTTACCTGTAGGAGTTTGTATGTGGAAGCAAACTGAGTTTGTGTAACCGTCTGCAGATGGCGGGAAGTATTCCAATGCAATCAACGTGTCTTTTACATAGAGTAATACTCCTCCACCCCTACCCTTGGCCGTGTCCGTCCTGTCCTGTCTTGCTAATGTTTAGCCAGGCAAGGAGATCTCAGCGTCAGATATATTGCTATGAGTCCACGACTCTGTAACCCCAAAAATGTCCGGGTCATGTGCAAGCGCTTCAGCTTTAATTAAATCAAGTTTATTCATAACACTCTGTACATTAGCAAAACAGCACTTTAGATGATTAATACGAACTGATGAACTTGTAGAACATACGTTAGTGTGAACAATTTTAGTAGCAACATTCGGAGTCGGTTGTGCAGGTGCAGTAAACTGTGCAGGTAACTCAACATTTAACTCAATATTTAACTCTGAAACAGTAACATTGTGCACAAGTGTGTTTAAAAGCTCCTTATGTACATGCTCAACTACTTTTTTGCCGGTCTAGGCACTATAGCCCCCTTGCTGACGATCACGTCCTGACCTAGCGATCTCCTATGTTTGAGCTCAGTTCTCAGTTCGTATTCTTTGCTCCTCTGATCTCTGGTGAGGTCTGCCCCTATAAACACATTTCTCAATTCCGGATCAGTATTACTTGCCAATAACTTGGCTTTCTTCAGGATTTCCCATTTTGTACTGATGTCAATCACTGTTGCCCTGATCATCCGGGGCTTCCCTTCCATAGCTGGTTGTTTACCTAGTCTCTCAACACATGTGATACCATTTGGGATATTTAGCTTGTCCTTAATCAACTCGGTGACTGCCTTAGTGTCATCTGGGGTCTCGGGTAAGTTCCTGATGATAATGTTTATCTTACGCTTGTCTTGTTGTATACTTTCTTGTACCATACCACGTATCTTACCATCCAAGTCCTTACTGATACTGGCAGATACTTGTTTACCAATGCTTTCAGTGTGTTTATGTATCACCGTCGCAACACAAGTCTCCAAGTTTTGCTCTAGATTCGATACTTTCTGTGAGACCTGTCCGAGTTCCTTTGCCATGTCGTCCTGTTTCTGTTTCATTGAAGATACCATCTTTAGACACTTTACAGCCCCACCATTGCAGTTAGTACAAAACCAGTGGAAATTGTTGCTGTTGATTTTTTGCAAGAGTTCATAAGTTTCCAGGGCCATATCCTGGCATTCAACATGAAACCAACATTCGCACAGTTCACATTGCAAGGCATTTTCATCGTCGGCCACTCTACAATTACACTTACTGCACATGTCGTCATTACTATCTTTAGCGCAACCATCGTTGGTGTCACTCTCGCTAACGCTGTTTAGTTGAACCTTACTTACACTGCTGACACTCCTGGCTGCACGCGCAGAACTTACTTTTTTTGGTCCCATCATGTAGCCCTACTACAATTAATTCATATAGGCCTAGAAATCCCCATTAGTTACCATATAGGTGTTACAATTAACTTTGACTTTAACGTTAGGTTTAGCGTCGTTATTTAAATTTACAAACACTGCTTGCAGATACACTGTCACTAGCCTGTGACATTGTTGTGCATAGACTGCACATACAGTAGGTGCATACACTGTTGTTATTCCCCGTTCTTTGTTCTAGTGCAGATGGACGCCACATACAAGTATTATCTAAGTCCTTAATTATGTAATACTTAGTTAATCTTCGTCCCGGCAGCCTCCCCGGTAACACACACTGACAGAACAGATGGCTTTGTTAGTTGTATAGGTGTTTATAAACAGTAGAGGGCGTCCATAGACAGCAGGCCTGAATGAGCAGCACAAAGAAAATAATTAAAAATACGTAAACACTTACTATAAACACGCAGCCTGCATTTTATTCATGCAAAATCACTGCACATTAACCGTACAATCTTCACTCGAAACTTTTGCCAGCTCTTTGATGCGAAATTCCACCATGTTTGCCGGGTACCCCTCAACTCTCAAACGCGGCTGCTGGTCACCATGGCTACGACACCCCACGCATTTGCACAATTTTTCCCCAAAACCGATTGAAATTCCAATCCTTTCCAAACGTCTATCGGTCCGTCTCCATTGTGCAATGCACATTTACTCACTCTAATGACGAAATTTGCCACGAAAAATTCGAGAAAACTACTGTTTTCTATACGAGAAATAGTGCAACGGTGAACAATTGCGGAGGCTTACTGTTATACGCCTCCTTAAAGGGTATGTCAAATTTTGAGAGTATGTACAGGAGGGATTGGGCAGTGTGATTGGAAAATTTCAGACAGATTAACTGTCTAGGAGCTGAACAGTACACGTTAGAACAAAGGCCCCATTTCGCATAGGCTTGCTGTTGCCATGGCAGGCACCCTGTCTTCTCACCTATGCTGGGCAGGTGCATATAGCATCACACTTGCTGGCTTGCTTTACCAGAGTGAACTATATCAATCACGAGTGCCTACAGCGATGACTGAGAAGCAAATGCGAAGAATTAATCCATCTTCCTTTCAGCCAGGACACCTGCCCTGGAACCTCGGAAGGAAGGAAGCGTCGGGCGTCGCCCCCATCGGGAAATGCCTGAAGAGAGCCACGCGGAGCGAAGCAGAGCTGGTAGGAAGACAGCTTACTCTGCGACCAACACCCGATCCACCCAGTTCTTGCGAGAGTAGGGCTCGCGATAGCTCAGCAGATAAACTGGAGTCGTATATGCTCGTGCACATGCCGTCGGTGGCTGCGATGGTGCAGGAAGTCGTGCGAGGTGAGTACAGTGCCTGATGACAGTGTTGTCAGCCGATATTCATCCTGAAATACTCAAAAAGTCACATTGTCACATGTATGTCTGTATAGGGTTAGGGTTAGGGTTAGGGATAGGGTTAGGGTTAGGGTTAGGGAGTACCCGTGTTATAAATCATATATTATAAGGAATTCTTGACTTGTTTTACGGGTATTAGCGGAACGAGCTTGTTTTTATTTCTTTACAATTGTTTCACAATTGCCGGACTCTCATCGAAGCCAGGTCACTGCAATTAAACAAACTTCAGTTATAAACAAATTAAACCACTTGCGTACACAAAGTAAACAATCGCCTTTAACTGCGACAGTTATCATCTAGAACCTATAATACATAATTTCCTACCTTTACTGGCAACAACAATCCCAATCCTTTTAACACACACTATAACGTCGAATTTCAGCGAGATGACACCACTATAAGACACACAACCCAACATTAATACAATCCGCCTCAGACAAGTTGCCGCAGCCAATCACAACAAACCTCTACATGGCGCATGACAGAAAAAGAAAAGCATATTGTTCTTCCAGAGCTTACGTCACTTCGAGAACACAAACGTCCGTGACGCAAACATTTTATGGTTCTCTACACACCCCCCTCTGACCCATCCGCAGTGACTTCAGAACAACATGTCTATATAGGAACCTACTATACACTAGCTTTTCAATTAACTGACTTTCTGTGACGCCTAATCAGAGGCCTCTTGCAAAACATATTTGTGAATCGGTCTTCACATATCTACTGAGCTCTACGATCTAAACTTTTCCGAGCAACTACCCTAACTTATGGCCATTTTTATATCGACCCGGAATTCACGCACTAATAAACCAACTCCTAGTGGCACGCCACCCCGTGAACCGTCCACCTCTCCACCATCAACACTAGGCTTTGCCTACCGCGAGGCTGCTTTGTACGGTGCGTATGCCATTATGGCACGTTTTACTTGTTAGCCAAGGGGCAGATAATCTTCGTATCCACCTCGTTTCTCAGTACTTTGATCGGCTAGGTTATTTGTGGCATGTTTCCCACCACGCCTCGGTTTATTTAAGGTAGTCACCATCTTCTCTTTTAGATCCCCCGTAAGGCCTTAAGCTGTTATTATCCTCATAGCAGTAGCCAGGGCTTTAGGCACGAAAGCGCGTATTCCTCCATTACTTTCCGAGCATACATCATTTTTTTTCACGGTCGTACTACCGAACATTGCGTCAACCATCGGTCGCGCTATTTATTATTTCTGAACCTCATTTCGCGCTTTCAGCATATATACGTCAGCTCAGCGATTCATCTTTCAGCATTTTATTGAGCCGACTAATGCTCTTCAGTATCATTTTCGCCTTGAGGCACCGATCCAGCTTCCTTTGACACCTCCCATGAATTTTGACTTGCATGCCGGTGCGTTGGAATAGTACTAGTCGATTGCCTTTTTTGCTATCAAACGAGGCATTGAATCCTTTTTCCATTGCCATTCGGCGAGTTTTAGCGCTCTTAACTCTTGGTCGCCCTTTTCTCGCTTTAGGTTTGTTCGTTTTTTGTCAGACCACACCTGATTGCGTCTTCTCTGCGGCTTTATTGAACGCCGTGATAGTTTCAAGAAATCGATGTCACGTTTTCCTATGACGTGCGTCACCTCAATGTGTTAGCTCGTAGTAGCTTCAGATAGGTAACAAATTTTTCAATCAACATATCTTCCTTTTTTGGCTTTTAATTCGCTTTGATGTAACCAGTATTAGAACCGGAAAAGTCGACGCTAATACGGCTTTTTAATGGGGTATTTTCCGGACCCAAACGTACTAGAGCAGTTCCGGCAAGGAGGATTACAATATAACCTAACACCCAGTTTCCCATTAGCTGCTTTGGACACCGCTTGGATGCTGACCGTCGGGCAGGACACGGCAGCTGATATTGCCATTACTTACATCAGTTGATGGATTTACAGGCTTGGATACCGCTACAACCAATATTTTATCCGCGAAGACTGGATAGGTAGATGCTGCGGTTCCGATATGCCCGTATTTGGTTTCTATATTTGGAAGGTGCCTATTTTTTGCGATAAGCGTCTTTGTCAACTACGTGGCGCTGCGGTCAGAATCACTTAGACTGTTTCGCATGTTTCTTGAGCAGGGCTGACTTTCGGGCTTGCTGAAGGTCCTATTCACCCACCCTTTTTTTTATGATCCCTTCTCCAGCCACTGGACTCAGCTTAGCCAACTTGTTGATCCTGGCACCGGTTCCTTTATGATTACCAGCTGCTCAGATCCTTATATTGTTCTTTTTTCTGCGCCCATAACTTTTTCGGTCTCTTGAAACTTTTTTTAGGCGCACAATACCATCGATCGCGGCTTCCAATTCTGTAACTGACAAGGTGACGGTGCTGATAAAGCTCCTTTCCATCTTCTTCAGTATTTTTTTGTTGGCACAGTTTAAGCCTTATAATCGCAGCCAGCCCAGCGGCAGGGCCGGCACTCAAGCAGTAGTGGGGGGCCGGGGGCACGCAATTGGCTTTGTGTTGGGCCCCTATAGTCGGTGTATTTTTTCTTTTCATTGCTTTGCAAAATCAGGAGAGTATTTCCTTTCGTGTAATTCAACAAATTCTCAATGTCAATTCTTCTATAGCCTAATACTGAGGTTTTACACAGTCTTTCATAGTTCGGCTTCACATCGTTGGTTTTCATGTTGATTTATAGATCAACTTGAATTATTACAAAACATGACCTCTTCAACCAGCCACTATCAATTCAGAGCACCATCAATGAAAGATAGGATTCTCAGAGCAATTTCGGTATTATGGGGTAAAGTGTCCTTTCAGCGCTGTAAAACAGCACATTAAATTCCAGTCATCAAAGAAACAAGCATTTTTTAGGAAACGCATCACTCAACGTTACTGCCTAAGAATTTTGTGCGATCACAATTAGCGACTTTAATTTTAGGATCTCTAAATAGTCGGGGGCCCGGGCGCACGCTGCGCCCTGTTTTGCCCCGCCCTCTAGATTTTCTCTAGTAGAGCCAGTGCGGCAGGCACGTTCCGCGCCAGCGTGATACGTCATGTTTACGAGTGAACGTTATCGATTAATAACCCTGATGACATTGCTCTTCTTTCCGGCAGCTTCAATCAGATTTACTGCTCCTGTCCTTTCTGATCTCCTCGCCGCAGCGCTGCCCTGAAAAACATCCTCCTTGTTTTTACAGCTGGCCAAGTCTTCTCA